>NW_021321132.1:0-1431 GCF_001605985.2 Dendrobium catenatum | reverse complement strand
AGAGGAACCGACTGTGCGGATCACTTGCTTTGATGCTGCTCTCCACATCCTGTGCGTTTATTGGGGCACCTGAGAACACTTGAAATGTTCTGGGAAGTAGAAAACAGAGATCTTTGTGAAGAAAGATTTGGTAAGAGAAATGGCGTTTTATAGAGGGCGGAGGTGGTGATGACGGACACGTTGAGCAAAACGAGAGGAGTTGGAAAACAATTTGAAAGAGGTCAGTTGGATGGCGAATTGGCAACTTAGAGCATCTCCAATAGAACTCCAAAGGAGCATACGAGTCGTTCGATCGCTCCAGCAGAACGTCAAATTTTCCGTCATTTACTTGTAAGTGAATAGTGCAACGTTAATATTGACGTTGCATTGTTCACCTATGCTATTTTGATCTCTCAACCGGAAAAACGCGCTAAAGGGAGAAGGATCGTTACCTTCGCAGAAGCACATAAAATGGCATTCGATTGGAGCAGCACCACGGCATTTTGGAGTTTTGTTCTATTTTGCTGTGAAAAATTGAGTCATCCGTTGGTGATGCCTATACGCTCGGTTGGAGATGCTCATAGGGCATTTACAACCGAAAATCTCATTTTTCACCCCAAAATGTAGTGAAACCAAAAAAGTACCGTGATTCATCTACAAATTGAACGACATTTTGCTCCCTAACCGTCGCTCTTTTTTTTTCTCGTCTTTCTTCCGCAAGTTTGATAGAGACCAAAAAATGGCGCTTATGAACAGTGCGACGCCAATATTGATGTCGCACTGTTCATCCGCAATCAAATGGCGGAGGAAAAAGCGTTTGATTGCGACATTTGAGGCCTCCATTTGATTGTTTGTCAAACAGTTGGAGATGATCTTACTAATGAGCAGGTGGATTTGGTAGCGGTTTCGGGTTTCATCCGATATCTAACCCGTGCAAAAATATATAAATTTCCTTTCGTATTTTGAAAGGTCATTTTCACACTCTTTTGCCTTTTCGAAAGCAGCTTAGGCACCATTATTATTTGCATTTGTAGGCAGAATTGTTAAGATGTCCTTTGGGACTTTTGAGTCATTTTTAATTTTATTTTTTTATTTAATTTTGACATTTTGTAAAATATTATTTGAAATATTTAATATGGGGAATTTATATGCATTGCACCTAAGATATTAAGATTTATGTACTTATTTCATTTTAATTTTTTATTTAATTGTAACATAAAATATGGAATTTACAAACATAGCATCTTAAATATTAATATTTAAATATTTAACACAAATATTTACTATTTATTATATGGTACTCAAAATAGTAAAAAAAATTTAAAATAACCCTCGTTACAATTTATGTCTCAATGTCATTGCAGTGTTTGTCCTGTAACCCATTGTCGCAATTGAGCCCATCACTTACATAATTTTGATCATCATTATATTTCTTCTCTCATATCATCTCCC
>NW_021321131.1:0-491 GCF_001605985.2 Dendrobium catenatum | reverse complement strand
CGAGCAGAAGTTTGACGACATGAAGAAGTCCGATGTCGGGTAGAAGTACGGCCTTGGGCAGAAGACCGACGAAAGTTCGTCGACGGGCAGAAGTCCGACGACGAGCAAAAGTCCGCTGACGAGCAGAAGTCCGATGTCGGGTAGAAGTCTGCTAACTAGCAGAAATCCGACGATAGGGAGAAGTACGACGTCGGGTAGGAGTCCGCTAACGAGCAGAAGTCGGACGTCGGGTAGAAGTCCGCCCTCGGGCAGAAGACTGATGAAAATTCGTCGACGAGCAAAAATACGACGACGAGTAGGAGTCCGCTGACGAGCAGAAGTCCGACGTCAGGTAGAAGCACAACGTCGGGTAGAAGACCAACGAAAATTCGTCGACGAGCAAAAAGTCTGACGACGGGTAGAAGTACGGCCTTGGGCAGAAGACCGACGAAAGTTCGTCGACGGGCAGAAGTCCGACGACGGTCCTGCAAGGCAAAAATTCAGCG
The DNA here is from genome assembly GCF_001605985.2 of Dendrobium catenatum. NCBI lineage: Eukaryota > Viridiplantae > Streptophyta > Magnoliopsida > Asparagales > Orchidaceae > Dendrobium > Dendrobium catenatum. Next base: position 6 of record NW_021321131.1, on the reverse strand, counting down.
ACAAGA
>NW_021321130.1:0-209 GCF_001605985.2 Dendrobium catenatum | reverse complement strand
GTGTATAGCTTGTTCGTTTGCTCCAATCGAATGCCAAATTTTTCGCTATTTGCTTGCGAGTGAACAGTACGACGCTAATATCACAATGTTCACCCGTTAACAAACTGAAATAATTAAAATGAACCCTAATTCACTAATATTTGAACTTCAGCTAAAATATCCTCTTCAGACTTCCAACAAACATAAACTATAGATAACTTTAACTAACT
>NW_021321129.1:0-264 GCF_001605985.2 Dendrobium catenatum | reverse complement strand
GATTTGTTTAGAACTTTTTAGTCAATTAAAATAAATTCATACACTCATCACATACATAAATTTCAAATTAAATACCTCATAAATTTCAAATCCAGCACTTCCTCATATTTATCATGTCGGACCTTAAACCGCTTCAAAATGTCTTTGCACCGCATTGCAATTAAAGGTGCAGCGGTTTTAAAACCGCTGAAAAAAAAGTTGTGGCGAATATAACCGCCTTTTTTTTGATATTTTCAAAGCTCTTAAATAATATGTTAAGATGAG
>NW_021321128.1:0-256 GCF_001605985.2 Dendrobium catenatum | reverse complement strand
ATAATGTGTATAAACTTCTACATAGTATGCATAATGCTTGTATGTATAATACTTATATATAACATGTATAATAATTATATATAGCTTGTATAAACTTGTATATAGTATATATAAACTTATTCAGAGTGAATAATACTTATGAATAGCGTGTATAATTCTTGTACATAGCATGTAAAAATATATACATAGAGTGTATAATACTTTTATATAATATTGAATGTAGTGTAGAATGTTTTTATGAACTTATATATAATAT
>NW_021321127.1:0-930 GCF_001605985.2 Dendrobium catenatum | reverse complement strand
CAATACCTAGCAACACGCGAACATAGCAATCCCGTCTACGTTCCGGGTCGGGTTTGCCGGGCCGCGTGGTAAATAGTGAGAACACGTGGCACTATTTCACTGGCGTCCGAACATAGAGCTATGTCAGGTGACCGGACCAGATAAAAGTTCGTGTGTAAGGGTGAGGGCGAGGGGATATTTTGAGTTATTTTTAAGTGAATGAAAAATCATTTTATAGATCTGAAAAGCTAAATCATTTTGAGAGAAAATTCAAGGAGACAAATCAAATGCTCATCAATCAAAGCTTTCCTTTAGGCTTTCCATTTTGATAAAATCTTTTCATTCAATTTCTCCATATTTTGTAAGGAATTTTTATATGTATATTTTTATATTTCTTGTAATAGAGATTGCAAACTTTAGTATCTGATTTTCTTGATTCAACACCGAGTTCAAAAAATTTTTGAATTACACATTAATTGATTAAACATAGGATTTAAGCCAAGTGAAACTTGGTGGAGCTTTGCAAAGCTCAGTTAGTAGGTTGCGCTTGTTGTTGAACAAGTAGCTGAAGTTCTTGACCTTTAAACAAAAGTTAGTGTAAATATTTATTCATCTGCTCAATGGAGTGAAAGAATTGGACTTGTATTTCAAGTCCGATGCAGTAGAACCTGATTCGACTGAGGATTAGTTGTGCATGTAAGCTAGATGAGTGTCCGACCACAGAAAAATTTCTATTGTGTTAAATTACCTATTGTTAAATTTACATCATTGTTAATCAACTTAATTTATTGTTTATGCTTGACTGTCATTTTGGTGAATAGTGCAATATCTGATCATAAGTACTATGGTTAAAATTCAGTTGTAGCATATATTTTTGACATTAGCTTTTAGTGATTTATATAATAGATTAGATACTAAAAATGGATAAAGATATATGTATAAGTTAGCCAA
>NW_021321126.1:0-258 GCF_001605985.2 Dendrobium catenatum | reverse complement strand
TACATGAGAATTAAAAATAATAATAATATTATAACAAAAAATAACATACATATAATAAAAATAATTATGAAGAACTGCCAAAAATGAAGGAAAAAAACAAAAATATCATGATAACCAACTATGCAACATCCAATGGATCCTATAAGCTAAAAAAAACTCATTTAGAATGTGTTGCTTGAAGCCTTATCAATAGAAGAGAGTAGTGATAGATTTTTTTTCCGATTTCTGACCCATCTAGTAAATAGAATTTGGAACTTT
>NW_021321125.1:0-426 GCF_001605985.2 Dendrobium catenatum | reverse complement strand
ACCCTTAGACTTCATTTGGCATAGCTTTGTAGGCTTCATTTGGGATTGCTTTATTACTGTTTTGTAAAGCTATTTTAAAGAAAGTAATTTTTTAAAACTGTTACAAAAAGAGACTTTCTAGTACATAATTTTTTTTTTAAGTCAATGAAAAACTAGTAACCAAATAGTGATTAAAAGGAGGAACCAAAGCCGACGAACGACGAAGGTCGGAGGGACTGTACAAGCAAGTGATTGTGGTCGTAGATATCACACTAGACTAGCGGTGGAGATCTGAGGGGCTATAATCGTCAGGTGATGGGGGTCAGGGGTGACAAAGTCACGGACATGAGAAGAAGGAAAGCAGAGAGAAGAACAGCGAACAATATCCCGAGGCAGAGATGTTATCCACAATTGTTTTTATGTTGGAAAGGTATTGTTGAATGCTCA
>NW_021321124.1:0-212 GCF_001605985.2 Dendrobium catenatum | reverse complement strand
ATTAATTATAAATAAATATAATTAATTAAACATAATTATAATTATAATGAATTATAATTAATTAATATTAATTATAATTTAAATAAAAAAGAAAAATATGTCCCTTTTTCTTGCCTTGCCTCGTGCCTCTAGCCGACAACACCCACCGGTCTTCAAGGTATAAATTTCTAACTCTAATCCTGTTCTCGACGTTTGCAGCGGACCGGAGAACC
>NW_021321123.1:0-438 GCF_001605985.2 Dendrobium catenatum | reverse complement strand
TCCATAGTCAGCGATAGGAGAATCAATAAACAGTAGAAGAAATCCATATAGCTCAATAAACCAGTAAATACGATACTTCTCGCAAGAATCCAATCAAATCAATAGAAGAAAATCATCGTCTCGATAATATCAATAAAATCGATCAAATCAATCATCTCTGGTCAAAATCCATCAATACGTCGTAAGAACGATTAAAATCAAATCAATACAGTAAAACCTATTCCATATCAATCAATGAATTACATGCAGCAGTTCAATACGGTGTATCAATGAAACGATAGTATCAATGAGTCAATAGTATCCATGTCCATAGTATCAATAAGTCAATGCAATATTGATATCCATATCAGTATCAATATCAATGATCAATGAATCAATGTACAGTGGCACAATGCGAATACCAATGAAATCGTACAGTAACAATAAATCCGTAAATCC
>NW_021321122.1:0-400 GCF_001605985.2 Dendrobium catenatum | reverse complement strand
CATGAACATCAACAAAAGCAGAGTAAAGGTAAAAAATATAAAAATGTTAAGTTTTCTTCTGACATAATTTGCTTTGGGTGTAGGAAACCCGAACATTTGAAGCGTGAATGCCCCAACTTAAAAACTCTTCCTGCAAAGGAAAAGAGTAAAAACAAACCGTTTGTAATATGGGGAAAAGATTAAAAGCAAAAAGTCTCCTAGGCAGACTTAGTTTCTGATTCATCAGAACAGGAACAAGATGATGAGGTATAAGTATGTTAAGGTTTGTTTGTGTGTTTTGTTTATGTGTTTTTATTTATGTGTTTTGTATGTTTTTTTTTATTTTTGTATGTTTAACTAGTTTTATATAATTGTATGTTTTTCTTTCGTTATTATGTTGTTATTTTATATTTTATTTTAT
>NW_021321121.1:0-959 GCF_001605985.2 Dendrobium catenatum | reverse complement strand
AGACAAGAATAAGGTAATAAATGGTGGCACCAGAGAATGTGGGGGTTAGATAGAAATGATGAACTGTTAGACCGGTCCAGTGGACCGATCCAGCCGGTCCGTGCGGGACCAGCCCAGCATGAACTGGGCGGAGAAATCACCGCCCGCTGGGATGTCGAGCGAGCCGCACATCGTGCGGGAGCTTTTTAGGAAGCTTTTTAGAGGGTTTTGAGAGGGAAATTTGAATGTAGGGACTGTTTAGGGATTTCCTTTTGATTTGTATGCATTAAATAGTTTGTTTTCCTAGGGTTTGGGCATTTTGACTTTGGCTGAAATTTGAGATCTCTTAGATTTAGGTTTTCTTTGGGCTCTAGCGGCGTCTAGAGATTTGGGAGAGATCGATCCTCCTCTCGAATTGAGGATCAAGTATATCTTGCTATTTTTCGTGTTCCTTTCATCAAATCATACAAGTTATCTACTGTTTTTTGTGGTTTTTGTGCGGACTATTGTGAAGATTTTCGTTGTTTTTCAAAGATTGATAGGAAATACTTGAAAAATACAAGTGTTTCCTATCAAATTGGTATCATAGCAAGTCGTGGGACCGGTGGAGGGCTGATTTCGGCAAATTTCAGCAGTGATTAATTGCCCGGAAGGAAGGGTAATTGCTGTTTTTGAAGTTCAAAATCCAGAAGTTGTGATTTTAGATTTTACAAACTCAGGATTGTGATGGCGGCCAAAAAGGTGGATGCTCTGTAGGAAAGACTTGAAGAGAAGATGAATCAAATTAAAACGACGAAGGAGGAAAGGATTTCCTCCATGGAAGGGCAAGTTGCCGATCTACGAGACATGATGAAAAAGATGTTAGAAATCCAAAACCAAACATCAGCTTCTGTGGCGAAAAGAATGGAGGGAAAAACTACAAATTCTGAAATTCGTATGGAGGAAGAGAAGGTGGAGATCGTGGAAGGAGAAGGAAGAAG
>NW_021321120.1:0-306 GCF_001605985.2 Dendrobium catenatum | reverse complement strand
GGAGAAGGCCTTGACTTGATGTTACAAATATACATCATATAGAGCGCATTACATGGTAGGAGTTACAATAATCAACATAGAATGTTTTTATTAATTTATGTTGACATGAACATAATTGATAGAATAGAGTTTAGAAAGATCGTAGTAGGCAGGAGACCCGAGTCAGAAATATCGTTGTCTGACGATGTAAGTCAGAAGGATCATAGCTTGCATGAGACAGGGGTTCAAAAGACTATAGTTGGCAAGAGACTGGGGTCAAAAAGACTGTTGTCTAGCGATAGAGGTCAGAAGGACCATAGTAGGAGA
>NW_021321119.1:0-315 GCF_001605985.2 Dendrobium catenatum | reverse complement strand
AATCAAGTTCAAATTTGAGTGCAAGTTCATTTGAGTTTAAAGAGGAGCTTGAGTTTAAGTGGTCATTGTAGTTTGAGTGCTTAGTCCGGTCCATGTTCAAAATGAGTCATGGTTGAAGTTCAAATGTAGGTACAAGTCATATGTCCCCTGCTGTCCTTGCAAGTGCAAGTTTATATCCGAATTATGATTTGCTTGGGTTTGAGTTCACTTAAGTTATTCAATCAAATTCCAATTTAATCTCATTTCATTTGGATTTGGCCTTTTATTAATCATTTAAGTTTTTGTTCAAGCATGAGCCTTCAAGTCAATGTTCTT
>NW_021321118.1:0-565 GCF_001605985.2 Dendrobium catenatum | reverse complement strand
AAGTTTTCCAATTCACCTCTCTCTTTTAATTAACTTTAGGCCAGTTCTATAGGGTCTAACATCCCTAACGAACTTTTAAATCGTAGAGAAATAAGAATGTTTGCTATCATCAAAATCATAAACCATAGATCCGCAATAATCTCCCCCTTTTTGATGATGACAAATAATTCAATTTGAATTTAAAAAAAAAATTAATTTCTCCTAATCTCCCCCTCACTATAATAACATTTTTAAAAATAGAGGAGATAAAAAATATTTTTGTTGTTTTAATTTTTATTTAGAAAAAAATACAAATTCAACCATACGTTCTCCCCCTTTGACATTATAAAAAAGAGAGGAGGCACAAACAAAATGAATAGAAGACAAAAATGTTCCCTGATCTAGTGAAAAAAAAACAAATATTCTTAAAATGAGAAAGTTACCTCTTAGTTTTAATAAAAAAATTAGTAGAATTGGATTGACAACGCATTATCCAGAAAAGGTTTGAAATTCATAATTTGATAATCCAAACTCAAGTTCTTTTAAAGGTTCAAAAAGTTTTTAATCCAATATCCAAATCAAGGAA
>NW_021321117.1:0-424 GCF_001605985.2 Dendrobium catenatum | reverse complement strand
CCCTGAAGTTCAATGCAGTGAAGATGTTAGCATCACAATTAAGAAGAAAAAATCAAAGCAATTGAAAGACTTGGGACCTGTTAGCTTAAATTTAAGGAACATGAAGATGGAAACGGTTACAAGAGGTAATTTGGGGACTCAATCCCCCCAAATTCATTAATGTATTCATTTGCTTTTTGGAATTGTAGAGGAGCAAAAAAGAGGAGTACCTTAAAGAATTTGTGAAATTGCATAATGTGGTTTTAGTTGGTTTAGTGGAAACCAAATTAACTTGAATTGATAGGAAAGAAGTTAATAATCTTATTGGAGATAGATGGGACTATACTATGATATCCTCTAATGGATTATCAGGTGGCATAATTGTGTTATGGGATAATAATGTAGCTATTTTTAATATGATTGATTCTTCCAATCAATGTATTAT
>NW_021321116.1:0-493 GCF_001605985.2 Dendrobium catenatum | reverse complement strand
AATGCATAGCGCAACGCCCTTTTTCGGATTTGTGCGGTCATAGACTTTTCTATTGGGAGTTTGTTTTCTTTGAAGTAGTCAATGAATGGCTGTCTCCAATCATTTTCGACTTCAATATCTAAACAATGCTACCACGATTCTGAAGCTTGACTAGCTTTACGTCTCTTGGCCATATGATATCCTTCAGGATAATTTTCCATAATGATTTGATTGAGCGGTTGAGGGTCAACTAGGGTTTCATCCTGTTGACTTGAATCTGGAATCCCTTCTGCCCTCGGGAATTGTAATAGAGCAGGCTCCAAGACCCTACGAGTGTAAACCCCGATGAATATAGGACTCTCCTCGTTGATGTTCGCCATTTCTTTGGCTAATTTGGCCAGACAATCTGCTTTAGCATTCTGTCCTCGAGGAACTCGAGCCATTTTGACATTTGGTACTTGCTTCAGAAGCTCGAGTGCTCGTCGGTGATAGTGGGCTAATTCAACTTTGCCAA
>NW_021321115.1:0-278 GCF_001605985.2 Dendrobium catenatum | reverse complement strand
GTGATTAATGAAATAATTAATAATAAAATTTATAATTAAAACTACTAAAATAGTAATTAAATTATTAATTAAATAATTAGTTGGACTATTAGTTAAATAAATAATTATTTCCTTGATACCAAATAACTTTATAACTTGATGCGGAAGCAAATTAAGTGGCTTCATATTACTCCTTCAATTTTAAATCTCCAACCATTTTAAATCCTGTTATCTGTTGTCAAACATCTTTCTGGATTTAACAGGATTTAAAAATTATCATACCAAACACAATTCAGAAT
>NW_021321114.1:0-349 GCF_001605985.2 Dendrobium catenatum | reverse complement strand
TCACGACGCTTTGAAAAGCGTGCAACGACCCATTAATGTTATTTTCGGGTTTTACAATTCTCCCTCCCTTATAAAAATTTCGTCCTCGAAATTTAAAGGAAACAAAAAGCAGTAAACCTACCTTAGTCAAACAAATGAGGGTAGGTCTCCCTCATCTCAGATTCCTTCTCCCAAATGGCATCCTTCTCAGAACTGGTTTACCTCCTAGTAGAGAAATAGATTTCTCTATTGAGTTAGTGGCAGGAGCTGAACCTGTTACTAAAGCTCCTTATAGAATGGCAATTAAGGAGCTAAAGGAGTTGAAGGAGCAATTGCAAGAGTTGCTTGAGAAGGGTTTCATCCGACCTAG
>NW_021321113.1:0-1068 GCF_001605985.2 Dendrobium catenatum | reverse complement strand
GTTTTCTCAATAATATTGACTTCATTCATAGCTCTTAGGATTCCCTCCATCTTGAGACTTGATATTTTCAATCAGGACCTTGAAGTGCAAACTCAAATATCTATGAGGAATCTTGTATTCAATTTCTTCATTTAGGAAAAATATTTTTCTAATCAATGTACTTCGAAATAATAAAAATGATCTTATGTAGATTAATCTTCATAATTCTTGCTCTTAACATCTTTAATCACCTAAGATGTAGTTATTGTGGTTGTTGATGAAAATATTTCTATGAAAGGTTTCAACAAATGTAATTAAGAAGTTGATATTGATGACGACAATACTGAGGTGATTGAGTAGGGTGATCACAATTACTTGGTTTCTCCTATTTTCTCTTTTGGAGATGTCAAGTAATCTCTTGATGTTTGTTCTTTCCTTTGTAGTCGAGTTGTCAAAGTTGCTTAAAATAGATGGTTATAGCCTTATATACAAAAATTTGTATGTAGATTTAATTAAAGAATACTAGAAAATGTCCTAAATCCATCAAAAAATAACTTGCTGACAGATTTCTTTCTACTGGTGAAACGAGAGTCAGAAAGTGGCCTACTACAACAAAAACTTTTAGCTGGAAAAATTTTCTATTGTGTTCTAAGAGATTTTAAATATAATCATTGTAGAAAAAAGCCAAATTTTGTTACAAATTACCTATGAATATTTTACTTGTAATTCTTACATATTTTTCCTCTAGAGTTGATGTGGATCTGTCCATCACAATTTTGTTGGTAATAATCGTTCAATTGTTCGATGACCAACCACCAAAAAATCTAATGGCACCGGCCTCCAAATATTCTAGAGGCACCAGATTTGGGAATTTTGTCTGTAATCGTAGAGGATAATGATCTAGAAATATATCATTAAACTTGTCATATCATAAATTTTCACAATTTTTTTGCCAAAAATTCAACGGAAACCTGTAGAACAATAAAAATAACCACCACCATGCCTTAATTATTATACAACATAACATTTCTACAATCACAGTCAATAAAAATAGTTAATTTCAACTTTTCTACATTCACATTTCAACAT
>NW_021321112.1:0-291 GCF_001605985.2 Dendrobium catenatum | reverse complement strand
ATAATTAGAATACAAAAGAAAAAAAAACTCATAATAGTAAAAACAATTGGCAATAGAATTAAAATATAGAAAAAATAAAAAAATAAAAAAGATTTGATATAAAAATTAATTTAGAAATAAAATTTCTGATAATTGAAAAATATATAAATAGTCATGTAATGAACCTAAGAAAATAATAAAGGGTATAAAGATTTTAGCTTTTAATAACTTACATAATAAATTAGATATTAAAAAGGATGAAATATATATGATAATCAAATAAAGAGATATTAGTAAAAATTTAATTTAATT
>NW_021321111.1:0-227 GCF_001605985.2 Dendrobium catenatum | reverse complement strand
ACAGGTCAATCAATCTCCAACCAATGTTCAATCAGGTTCCACTTGTGTTTCAGTATCAATAGTCAATTCAATAATCAATTCAATAATCAATCAATAATCAATTTAATAATCAATTCAATAATCAATCTAGAACAATCATATCAATAGTCATACGCATATCAATTCAATCTATCAATTTCATAAAATTCGAAAATCATACGAAAATCGGGCAGAGTAACGGCAGTCTG
>NW_021321110.1:0-296 GCF_001605985.2 Dendrobium catenatum | reverse complement strand
GCTTCGTTTGTTCGTCCGATCTTCGATTCCTGAAAAATTAGAAGTAACAAGTAGTCCAAGAGAATCAATAGTGTTTGTTTATCATCAAAACATAAGTCATGAAAATAAATTTTCAACAATCTCCCCCTTTTTGATGATGGAAAAACACTACGAAGACAATTAGCAGTAAAATTTCGGGATCGACAAGTGTAAAAACATCATAAACTTCTCCCCCTTTTGTCAAATCAAAAAGGAGGAGGAAACAAAAGAAAAAGACCAATTGCAAACAGTTTTATTAATTTTTTTTTTAACCAAGG
>NW_021321109.1:0-357 GCF_001605985.2 Dendrobium catenatum | reverse complement strand
AGCTAGTCGGTTTGAATTTGATTCCTAAAGCAAGAAATGAAACCGACGGTGCCGATTTTGTTGATATTCGGGGCCTGCTGCGGTCGCAGGGCCTCAGTTACGTGATCTTCTCTTTCGAGGCTCCCCTGATTGCCTCGAGCGAAGACTTGGGCAGGACAGAGCCATTTCTACGCTGAGGGAAACAGAGAATCGTCCCTCGAGCGAGAGAAGAGGGATTCCCCACTCCTTTTCCTCGGTTCGGCTTGCCCTAGAGAGGGCATTGGCTCCAGCCCCCTCTCTCGTCTTCCTTTGTTCGTAAGGGACCCGAAACCCTCTCCCTATCGGTGTCGTTCGCGAAGCCCAGGAGAAGAGCCGGAC
>NW_021321108.1:0-293 GCF_001605985.2 Dendrobium catenatum | reverse complement strand
TTAAGATAGAGATTATTGATCCATCACATGGCTACTATTTATATTGATATCCAACTGTTCAGATAGGTTGGTGCCATTCATATTAGTTGTCAATGATCATATTGATTTAATCTGAATTATTACATGCATATTAAGCCTTTTTTATGATTATAATTTAATAATGTATAATTATCCAGTAATATACATGACTTAAATAGGGGATTGTTGAAAAATTTATAACACATATCCTAATTTTTAAATCATATATTAGGTGATATAATATTTTAAGCATATAAAATCATGTTCAAAATAAA
>NW_021321107.1:0-215 GCF_001605985.2 Dendrobium catenatum | reverse complement strand
TTCAAACAATTTCAGATGGATGACAAAAGTGCCTTTCTGAATGAGAAAATAAAAGAAGATGTGTACGTTGAACAACCCCTAGGCTTTTAAAATTCACAATTTCCTAAACATTTGTTCAAATTAAAAAAGCCGTTATGTGGACTAAAAAAGGTAACTAGGGAATGGTTTGAAAAACTATTAACGTTCTTACTATAAAAAACCTCTATTAAGGGGAT
>NW_021321106.1:0-297 GCF_001605985.2 Dendrobium catenatum | reverse complement strand
ATATATATTTTGTTAAAACCCTCAAAGGGGCCTACGTGTTAATATCAAAAAATCGGTTACAGAATCCTTAGAAGGAACCTCCAGCTCTCTACCGCTCGAAAGAGCTACAAGAAAAAAGAGAAAAACAAAGCCTATGAGCCAGTGGTTCCTTTTCCTAAGATTACAAGAAGTACATAAAAAAGTAATCGGGCTGTGAGCATACAGCACCCAAAAAAGGAAGAGCTTTAAGTCCTCGTTCAGCATCCTCTTCCTGCAAAATAGAAAACCAAAAAAGAGCAGGAAAAAACAGAAACCTAC
>NW_021321105.1:0-489 GCF_001605985.2 Dendrobium catenatum | reverse complement strand
GAAAGTCCATAAAGATGGTCTAGGATAAGTTGGGCTTCATCGATAGGCTTACAATCCATAATCAAAAAAGTCACAACAGAAAGGAGTGGGGTAATATTGATCCTATCACCAGCTTTAGGAATGATTGAAGATCGAAGAATGTGCTGGATGATTTGAGCATTTCTGGTCATTCCTGAAACTCTAGCAACATGATATGTTAGGCCATTTTCTCTAATCACCCTATTGACTTCATACCATTTGAAGGTGTCTTCATTCATAAGGGTGTGGGCTCTATAACCTTCAGTTCTTAAGTTCAGAAAGGCACCTATGTCGTGCTTGGTGATTTCAACTTTTTGTTTGAAAACAAAAGAACTTATAGAGGAGTGGTCGGAATTAAAACTCTTGTTGGCTATGAAATAGAGAAAAGTTTATTTGTTGTAAAGGTGGACGAGAGAAAGAATGAATCCAAACAGGGTGGAAGCAAAAAGGTGCATTACCTTGAAATTTATC
>NW_021321104.1:0-251 GCF_001605985.2 Dendrobium catenatum | reverse complement strand
AACATTATTCTGAGTGAAAATTTATGTACCCAACATCGATTATTAATTTTGGACTTTAAGATAAAAGAACAAAAAATAAAAAATAAAGTAAAACGATTTTCTAGAATTAGATGGGGGCCTTTAAAGAATATTAATAAAAGTATTTTTGAAAGTAAGATTTTAGATCTTAAGATTTTGTCTGCGCATGAGGATGTCAATATTATGTGGGAAAAAGTGGTGGTGGAATCCAAATGTGCAAGAAAAGATAAAAA
>NW_021321103.1:0-240 GCF_001605985.2 Dendrobium catenatum | reverse complement strand
ATACCTAGCAATACCAAGCAAATCCTTAGCAATACCAAGCAAATCCTGAGAAAATACTGAGTTGCACCTAGTTTTTTCTAGCAATATCGAGCAAATACTTAGCAATACCGAGCAAATCCCTAGCAATATCGAGCAAATCCTGAGCAAATACCGAGTTGTACCGAGTTGTAGAAAAACTCGGTATATGTATATTTTTGGTCTTTACAGAGCGGTATTTCTCATTTTTGCAAAGCAATACCG
>NW_021321102.1:0-262 GCF_001605985.2 Dendrobium catenatum | reverse complement strand
AATCAGAAATATTTTCATTTCTCTCTAGGGTATCTTCACTTTCATCATGATTCTCACTTAATGAGCTAGTTGAAATATTCACATCTTCTAACTACAATTCAATACTAAGGGTTGTAGTTAGCATCTCCTCAATTTCAACAGGCCTACAACTTGACATCTCATCCTCTTGATGTGCAATTGCTACAACATATTGTTGATTAATTATTCCTGGTACTTTTATTTTTATAAAAGCTAGCCAATCTTGTTTATCCCTATGACCACT
>NW_021321101.1:0-1136 GCF_001605985.2 Dendrobium catenatum | reverse complement strand
ATATATAAACTCAATCATCAAATACTTAAAGCAAAATTCATCCATCCTCCGCAACAGTTTGCCGAGGTGGACAAATTAAAATTTACTTCAGCTTACAAAAAGCTAAATGCCTAGTCAAAAATATCACTATGATCCATTCTCAAACAATCTCCTGCCAGTAAGGATGTGGTACGTGTCCTCTAATCGGTGATTTTGCCGCCGAATGACACCGCAGGATAAATGGTTATGACCCGGGGCCCTCTGAACCAAGTGGTTTTGCCGCTAAATGGCACCACGAAATACCGGTTATGGCCAGAGCCAATACGCTCCTTAGTGGCATCAAATCCTTAAGATATGAACCATGGGATCTTGATCGGTTCCATCATTCATTCCCCCACCATTCGCTTTAAGTGCAAGGTGATGAAATTTCTATTTTAAATATCAAATCTTCTAACTTTCCAATTTCCACATTTCTATACATATGCTACTACTATATGACAGATAACACGTATCTTTACGTATTTGATTGATGAATAGCCTTAATCGAAAGTTCTCTCTGGTGATCGGGAGGGGTAATTAACTATAGGGGCTTGCGCCTATAGGAAACCAAAACTCAGATTATAAAGTCCTCACAAAATGAGGGCGAAATCTCTGGGTAGTGTCTTATCTACAAACCCATCTGCCTTCCAAAATTTACCCCGGAACTTCATCAGTTAAAACTCCCTCGTCGAAGAAAAAAGCAAAGTGTCGGGCAGAGGCCGGGGCCGAATTTTCGGAGCCGACAACCCGAGAGGTTACGAGTGAGAGGGCAAGCGACCACAAGCGATATCCAAAGAAGGAGATGACAAGCAATTCATGTCTCATGATAGTTCAAGAAATAGACTGTCATGAGCTACCGCAAGCGATTACCATGCGTTTCAAAACCCAGAGCAGAAGAAAATAGAGCAATGTAAGAAATGTAATCTCATATCCACTTGTAATACCTAAAACGTCCATCATATTTAACTTTGGAGTTAACTTTAAATTTTATTTGAGATTTTGGAACTAAATTGACTCAATTTGTAATAGTCGATGGACTAAAATGGAGCAATGGAAAACTTTGGGACTAAATTTCGATTTATATTTAGCATGAAGAGTAGAAGCTGAAAAAACTATAT
>NW_021321100.1:0-317 GCF_001605985.2 Dendrobium catenatum | reverse complement strand
ATATTCATATTTACAAAAAAAAAAAAAGGATATATACACTAGATAAATATAACATATTACTTATGTTTAAACTTACAAATGATCTGTTAGGAATTGACTCAACGTCATATATGAATTATTTGGAGAGGTTTGATTTCAAGCTTTAGTTATAAACGCTTAAAAAATGAATTAGGTGATTTGTTATGCATCGACTTAACATTTATGTAAAAAACTTATGCTGAAAAATACTTCAAGCTTCATGTATGAAAGCTTGATAATATTTTTGGTAATTTTGCGGTATGACTTTAGAGATTTTATTTTCACATATGAGCTAAATT
>NW_021321099.1:0-375 GCF_001605985.2 Dendrobium catenatum | reverse complement strand
TGTCCTACGGGATAGTGCGGCCGTACTCTCTGCGTTCGTACCCCGCGAGCGGTGCTCCTTCGGAGGTCCACAATGCCCATCGGGGTCCATAAGGCTAGAGGTAAATCTATAATTTTTATCCAAAGGGAGATGGTAGAAGATTCATCCCACTTATGTTTAAACTTAGGCGACCATATTTTAACTATGAAAGGTTTTCCCAACAAGAAGCACGACCCACCCAACCAGACCATGTCAATATCCTCAGGGGAAGTGAATTTTAGCAAGAAGAACCCATCCGCTAATGAGAGTAAAGAGAACAAACCTTTCAGGGTTCAAATCTTCTTCATGGCAGCCAGGAGTCTCTCGTAATAAGGCCAATAAGGATAAAGACCAGAG
>NW_021321098.1:0-291 GCF_001605985.2 Dendrobium catenatum | reverse complement strand
TAAAACCTGGTTGGGTTTGCTATAGACGGCATGGTTTAGTGATGCTAGAGGGATATAATCCCAATAGGGCAGCGAGGCAGTTTGGACTTATTCAAGCCACAACATTAGACGGATTACCAGTCGTTCCTGGGATAGTCGACACACGTCAACTGGGCTCTCTTCCGTTGTTAGTACGTTTGGAGGAAGCTTCCATGACTTGGGCTTTTCTTCTTTGCCTTGGGACAGGTTCTCAATTTTATATTCCCCATATGGGTTCAAAGCTGAGAAGATGTATATATGCTTAGACATTGA
>NW_021321097.1:0-312 GCF_001605985.2 Dendrobium catenatum | reverse complement strand
ATATGAGGAGTAAACCACAAAGCATAATCAAATTCATATGATAAATGCAATAACAAGATTAAGAAAGGTTGAAAGTGATTTAATGACTTTAAACATTATTTGTTTAAGATAAATTACTATAAGAAGATAAAAAAAGATCTCAATTACAAAGTCCAGATGTTAATTTGAGATAGACTTTTATTTAGAAAAGAAAATTACACCACTAAAATGAGTTAGAAGAAGGAAAATAATCAATGGTATTTTTCCCTTTAACTGATTTAGGGATGCCAATCATTGATTATAAATTTTCAAAAAAAAAAAGATAAAAAAAAT
>NW_021321096.1:0-219 GCF_001605985.2 Dendrobium catenatum | reverse complement strand
ATTTAACATTCCTGGAACTGCTTATCATAGGAGTTTGAAGGCAAGCTAGTTACTAACTTTTTTATCTGACAATTATATGTTTTAGTATATTATTCTTGATGTTAGTTTATATTAATGTACACAGGGGCGGAAGATTGTGATGAATTTACTGAAAACTTTACTTTCAGAGAGGATGAAATCATCAAGAAAAGAAAGCAAGGATTTTCTCGATCTTTTAGT
>NW_021321095.1:0-480 GCF_001605985.2 Dendrobium catenatum | reverse complement strand
ATTCGTGGGACCCACATTTCATATCGTCGCGACCATCTAGCTTTAGGCCTCTCCCTTCTAGAAATAATACCTTACTTTCTTCTCTCTTTTCACATGATTAGAGATATCTCACACAAGTCATTGACAACACTAGCAAGCCTGGTGGTTGCAAGTCTATTCTTCTCAGCACTCATCCATAAACTTATCCAAGTTTACTTTGCTTGCTCAGCACTACAAAGCTCACCTAGAGACAACTCATCGAAGTCCTTCTGACCTCACCCTCCATCAGCCAATCAGAAGATGATATGTGTCTAGGGTAATTTGTATAGTGTTGTATGAGTATTATGTATATCATTGTTTTTTATTATCATTTTTGGGTAGCCATTCCTATAGCTCTTAGCTCTTAGAACTTTTGGATTGATTCTAATGGATCATCTGTTAGCTTGAGATTAATAGTTTTATTATGCATTCTACAAATTCTCTCAACTACTCTAGCTCTAT
>NW_021321094.1:0-488 GCF_001605985.2 Dendrobium catenatum | reverse complement strand
TATATATATATTATATTTTATCTATAATATATTTACATAGAGAGAAAGAGAGAGTAAAAAAAAAAGATACTTGTAGCTACCTAAGAAACAGATGAAGGCTACTGGCTTTGATTGGTTCGCGTGAGATAGGGAGATCGAGCTTTTGATTTGGATTGGAGTGGTTCGATTAGGTTAGAGAGGAAGGGAGATCGGAAGTCTGGCTCGGCCTGAGGTGATGGGATTTCAGTCGGATAGGTTGAATCTCGCGGCTAGGGATTCGATCGGATGAGGAGCTCGAATGAAGATGAGGTATGCAGGCTCAGGTGGGAGAAGAGATGGACCGGAGGTTACAGGTGTTGGAAGCTCGAGGTTGACGGAGTCGAACGGGTCAAAGCTCCAGCTCTGAGGTGAAATAGGGGCGGAAGGGCTGGATGAGTTCGGCTAGGATTTCAGGAAAAAGGAAGGCTTATATGTGTTGACCTCATTATTCGAGGTCAATTTTCCTGGAA
>NW_021321093.1:0-280 GCF_001605985.2 Dendrobium catenatum | reverse complement strand
TGCAGAAGGTTATTCAATTACATTACCACCATTATTTGAAAATATTTCTTTTGATTTTTGGAAAATTTACATGTCTATATTATTACAATCAATTGATTATTAAATATGGCATATAATTCAAACTGGTTATTTTGTACCATCATGTATTATAGATGAAAGTTTGTTAGGGATGTTAGGCCCTTATGAACTTTCCCAAGGATAATTAAGAGAGAGGTGAATTGGTATTTTAAAAAATCTTTCACACTAAAAAAGCCAAACCAAAATCCACCACAAAGAAAAC
>NW_021321092.1:0-1000 GCF_001605985.2 Dendrobium catenatum | reverse complement strand
TGACATTAAGGGCCTCAATTATCATCATTACATTTTTCTTTGTTATTCTTATATTAACACGTCTTCCAAATAATCCCCATATGGCAATTTATGTGTGGCTTTTATTCTGACATCATCATTATCTATTTTTCATGAGTCATGGCCATGGGAAGTCCATTAGCAAAGCAGCCAACATATCTTTTGAGCATCTTTATAATAATTTTTTTTTTTTCAGTTTGTGGTTGGAAAACTTTATAACCTTATATAATTAAGTTGTAGCTAATGAAGATGCCTCATATAACGAGTTGAATCCTTTTTTTTTTTTTTTTACTATGCATTAATAGAGTTCTAATGCTTCCTAAATATTTCTTCAATAGACCTACCAGCCATTGCATTATCCCTTGTTTCATTCCTTGACATCTTTGGTTTTAGTCATATAAATTGATGCCGATCCTAACCATGGACATTGACTTTTGTGAAGCATGTAACTTGATATATCGTTGCCTAACAATATAGATGTCATCGATAAATCTTTGTAACTTATGATGCAAGATTCTAATCATCGCAAATCGAATACGACGTTCACTTTTGATCCTTTATTCTCTTGCTCCAAAATTTTAGGACCACGCCTTGCCTTTGTCATGATATTAATTTTATCACATTGCAGTTATATTAAATTCCAACATTCATCCTCTAATATAATCATTGTGGCTGGAGCAAAACAAATGAAATGCCGAATGCTCAAAAAATTTGAAACATTAGTTCATGATAGCAATGATACAATTGAGGGTTTTTTTTTGGTTCAAGTCTTGTAACCTACCAATTTTCTAGCATGAATCATGATGGGTCTATGCTGTGTTTGTTTAGGCACGATCGTTCTTGTGTTTAATTTAGATTGAAAAAATCCAAGGAGTTTAGAAGTGAAGATCCCTGCTTGAAAAAGTTAATTTCTAAGTAGCAACCTACAAGGTCAAGCTTTTATGTTGATGGTTACAAACATTTAGCATGGTATTTAGGCAAG
>NW_021321091.1:0-221 GCF_001605985.2 Dendrobium catenatum | reverse complement strand
TTTCTTCTTAAAATAAATAATCATAACATATTAACGAAGAGAAAATTTGTGACTAAAAATCTCACACCCATGCATCTTCTTCATTTTTTTGCATCTTCTTCAGTTCAGCATTGTAAATTATTGTTTCTTCATAAACATCATTTTGGAATTCATAAAGTTTTTCAACAACTCCAGAACTTTGAAATTTTAGAATATAAATGGAATATTCATTCCGAAAGAGA
>NW_021321090.1:0-207 GCF_001605985.2 Dendrobium catenatum | reverse complement strand
GGATGTTATATAGAAGGCATAAAAAATACATAATGATGTTAGAGTTGTTGATGGTTGTGTCATCAAGTGATGATGTGGACTAGTCATATGCTATATGTCAAACCTGGGTCCTGAAGGCAGTCACCCCCGCAATATAGGACGCGATTAAGGGATAAGAATACCTATTTTGTATTCACAAAAAGAACATGCATATACAAGAAATACAAT
>NW_021321089.1:0-304 GCF_001605985.2 Dendrobium catenatum | reverse complement strand
TTTTTTTTCATTATTTAAAGATCTGCTCCTTACCTCAGCCTCCAAAGATTGTGGTACTTTAAAACTTTTGGGAGTTGTGATTATCTGATAAACTGATAGTTTTTTTCCCTTCATATGATAAACTTAGATTTGGTATTTGTTTTCATGTGGATAGCTGTAGAATAGAACCAGGTAGCCTGAGGCTCTTATTTCTTTATGGTGCTGAAGTGCTGATATTCAAACGTTGCTTTGGTGGTTATTGGATTCAAGTTATTTTTTTTTTAATTATTATTTGTGATCATTGTAGAAGATAAGATTTAAACGA
>NW_021321088.1:0-345 GCF_001605985.2 Dendrobium catenatum | reverse complement strand
TTAGGAGGAATGCTCCTAAGAAAACTCTCGATTAAAGAAGTGATTTCATACCCTTTTGACTACAAAGTATAAGACAAGGAACATAAATAGGAATTTTTCAAGGAGAAAGCTCAATATTGAACATTTATTATCGGGTCAAAGGAAGAAAAATAGGAGGCGTCGGATTCTGAGAAGCTCAGAGACAACCTCAGTATACCCTATATTGGGCTTTATATTTTAAGAGAGAAATTTTATGTTTAAGTTGATATTTTATTAGAAATTTTTGATTATATTCCCGGAGGACGAGGACTTAAGATCTAAAAAGAATTTGCCTCAGAACCTAAATCTAATTTTGGGTACTATAAA
>NW_021321087.1:0-294 GCF_001605985.2 Dendrobium catenatum | reverse complement strand
GCCGTCCGGAAATCAATCAAAATGCTCCACATCACCCCTGTTCTCGGTACTATTCGGTACCGTTGATATGACGCATTATGGTTGGTCTCCGGACGACATTCTGCCGATCTCCGCCCAGAATAATTCTCCCTCAATTCCTCATTTGCACTTTCATGTCATATTCACATTCTCATGTATGCATATTTTTTAACTTCAATGTTCACTTATACAATTGATATGGACAAAATTTCATCATATGTTTAAATAGTAATTTAAAATTTTTTTTCATCCCTTCCACAAAGCTTATACCTATAT
>NW_021321086.1:0-542 GCF_001605985.2 Dendrobium catenatum | reverse complement strand
GGGTATGTGCATAAGTTCTAACTCATAGGATTTATCAGACAAGGTCAAAATGGGTATAACATTATTGCAATAGGTATTACATGTCACATGTTGTTGACTTGTACACAAACAGAACAAAAAAAATCATAAAATCCCACGTACATGTCCGGCCACGAACCCGTCAATGTGACGACGTGCTTTGCATATCCTCCGCAAGATCTCCGATCCTCTTCGCATGCCTTGTCTCATATTGTTCAAAGGTCTTAAAAAGAGGCCTTCATCCTCTTCGCTCTTTCTCCTTCTTACACATTTCTCCCGACCTCAACTAACAAAGCTGACCCCCTCTGCTCTAGTCGTGCCCGCCGAACACCGCCTCTTCTTCTCACAAGCCCTAGATCCAACTTCAACTTAGCCGCAAGCCTCCATACTCCTTTTCTTCTCGTCCGAGTTCCTCCTTGCCCTAACCTTCTTCGACGATGTTCCCTTTTTTTGTCTGATCGAAAGTTGGGGCATTTTAACTGGAAGGACGGGAGATCGCTTGTTGTGAAGGTAACTTTCTACCA
>NW_021321085.1:0-226 GCF_001605985.2 Dendrobium catenatum | reverse complement strand
AAAATTGCATGAACTATCTCTCCCTTTCCTCCCTCTGTTGTTTAGCGGGTCTACGGGATTTGGCCGAGCGTGCATAAGGGAGAAAGTTACCTTCCCAGCTAGCGAGCTCCTGTGTTGTTTCCGCTCAAAATGTCGCAACTTCCGATCGGAACAAGGAGGGAGGCGGGAGGCAGAAGATTCACGCGAGAGAGCTGAGCGGGTATGTGGAGCCGGACAGGGAGATCGG
>NW_021321084.1:0-390 GCF_001605985.2 Dendrobium catenatum | reverse complement strand
AGGTGGTTCTCCGGTGAGGAGTGCCGTGCGAATGAAGAAGAAGAAAAAATGGAGTTGAGGAAGAAGTAGATCGGAACCCAAAGCAAGAAATGGAAGGTGGCTCTGATACCAAATGTTGATCGTGAAACGCCTGATTAACAGAGCTGAAAAAACAAGAAGCCTGATCGGCTTCTTCAGGAAGAAATGGAAAAACGAAAATGGCTTTGTTTTAATGCCTTGTCCTCTAATACATGCCTAAGGGCTTATTTAAAGAAAACGTGGCTATAGAATAGGCCACACACTACAAAAGAAACTAAAGAAAACAAAACAAGAATCAATCTAATAAAATCTGGAATAAATCCTAACAATCAACTCCCTAATCCAGATTTTACAAAACATCAGAATCTGTCC
>NW_021321083.1:0-1816 GCF_001605985.2 Dendrobium catenatum | reverse complement strand
ATCAAACCGGGATTAAACAGTTCAAACTAACATTTCGACCGCTGAACCGCCGAACCGGCACTGACTTTTGATAACCGGCCAGTTTGGCTATAGTGCCAATTAGCCAGATTCAATAGCCAAAATCCAACTATCCATGTGTTTACCATGCTAAGCTTTATTTGTGTTGTTTAAAACACTTATTCCTATGTCCTGCACATCAAAATCAAGGAGTTTAGATGATAAAACAAAAACCTAATCATATATAGTTCAATAATAGAATTTGTTAGTAGTAAAAATATCTCATTAGAGATGACCTAATGGTGCATTGATGATTAATTTAAGTTGGCGGTCAGCCTTCAAATTATGTTTTTCTTATTTACTTTATATAATATTTATTGTTTATGCTTTATATTATAATTATGCTCATTTTTTATTATATATTTATAAATAGTTGTGTCATTATTATAATATTTAATTCTAATATATATTTATTACGTCATCCACTTTGACCCTAGTTAGACCCCGGTCGAACCATCGAACTGCTAACCTCTTCTTCTTCTTCTGGTTCATTGATCGTTCCTGTTTTCAAAGCCTTTCCTACGAACATTACTTTGATACATTTGTTAAAATGATTGATGTGTTTAATTAAATTTCATTGCGATCATGATTGCTTACTTTTATTAGTTTTTTTATGATTTACATGTCAAATTTGTTTTAGCCTGGATTCGATCGGAAGCAACGCCTCTGTAGGCGTATGCTAAACAAGACCATTTCTTACCTTGAAAAATTCTAATCTAAAACAACATCTTTGGCCAAACACTAGAAAATTTAACAAATTTAAGAGTAATTCAGACTGTACAGGAGTTCAGCATAAGATATTATAACTTTCTCCTGCTTATTAGGGCACCTCCCTTCTGCGGGTTCGGCCAACCATCTCTTGGTCTTATTGAGGTGCACTCTGTCAAGGAGGATTGTATGTAATCCCAAAAAGATAATATCATTTTCTAAGCCTTTTTTTCAAAACTACTTACATTCATTTATTAATATATTTTTAATCAGTATCAGCATCACCTTCGATTAGATACATACATTTAAAAGAGTGTCGTCAATATTCTTAATTCATCTTTCCCTTCCACAGCATTCCACCCTACACAACAGTTAAAGTCTATCTTAGATCATGCTCTAGCTCGGTTCTTCAATTCTCAAATCGATTAATGCAGTACCCCTATCACTCATATTATAGAGAATTGACTCATAGATTTCAAATTGGCCTACCTGCTGGTAGGCTCCCAATATTACGTGTTGTTGGTAGTCCAGGTTTTGTACTACATTAGCTAGTCGTACCATTGTATTCTAGTGGTCCAAATTTAGATTTAGTGAATCCGGAGGTGGACTATGAATCATAAGATATCAAACCTTGACGAATATACATTCCCCATCTTATATATTTACTCCAGCTCTAAATAATAGATTCTCTCACATATCTAAAATCATAAATTAGCGTTGGACAATTATGTAGATTTATATTTTGTCGAATTTCCAAGTTCTCCCTACCCTTACGTTGCTTATAGAATAATGTGATCACTTAATATTAATTCAGTTCCAAATTCTAGTTTCAGCCCTTACCCTCTCCCTAGAAATTCTAAACAATTGCAGTTATTTTAGTTAGCGATTGAGGGAAAAACTTACCAAAATTGTCTATTACTAGTATAACTATGATGTCTGATTGTGCTATATAAAGGACGATGTGCTTAGACACCTATGCCACAAGGGTTTTACTCAGACAATCGACCAATTATATTTAAATCTTCTATTCACCCGATTATCATACACATGT
>NW_021321082.1:0-263 GCF_001605985.2 Dendrobium catenatum | reverse complement strand
GTTCTCGATCACTCCCTAGAGCTCCTTCGAACTCCCAGACGCTTCCTTCGAGCTCCGAGATCGATCTCTCCTTCCGTTCGAGCAAGCGCCCGTGAAAGCTTTTAGCGTCCCGCTCGAAGTCGCACCTCTGGCCGTCCTCCGGTCCTGACATATGAAGGAGAACTGTTCGCCATCATCCCCTAAAGCTTCCTGATAGAGAAGCTCATTCGTTGAGGCCTTCTCTACAATAATCCCTCCATCCCGAGCTCCCTAGCTAGGTAGTC
>NW_021321081.1:0-259 GCF_001605985.2 Dendrobium catenatum | reverse complement strand
CTAAGGATTTCACATTATTATATATTTTACTTAAATTTTTAATATTAACTTAGTATATCAACTCATAAAAATTTCTTTGAATTAAAAGTTAAAATTCATCAATTTTTATTCTTCTATTTGTTAGAGATGTAAACGAGTCGAGCTGAGCTCAAGTAACTACAAGCTTGAGCTCGAACTTGATTAATTAATCGAGTTTGAGCTTAAATTCAATTTTTAATCTACGAGTTCAAGCTAGCTAACAAATCGGCTTGTTAATTTT
>NW_021321080.1:0-396 GCF_001605985.2 Dendrobium catenatum | reverse complement strand
AAAGTCTAGAAGCTTCCTAAAACTCATCTTGACCCTTGGATCCAGATCAAACAGCTCCTATCAAGCCAGGTATCCAAATAAAGGACAAAAGACACTTTCCATGTAGGATGTCCTTTAGTCCTTTGATTCTTCTGCTCCCACCAACTCCCTGGACAGGTGGCAGCCATTTGGGAGTCCAGCCAATCAATCCCAGCCCTTCATTCAATCTAGAGGGGATTGAATAGGGCAAAAGACTAAAAATGAGCCTGATTCGAATCCTAGCATTCTCTCACCTGTCTAGAGCTCCTCCAGCTTGAATCTCTGTTCCATTGGGCTCCCTAGAGATTCCTCAACATCTCCCCACTCAAACTCCAGCGATTAAACCTTCTCCGGCGATCTTCCGGCGAGCTCAATACC
>NW_021321079.1:0-221 GCF_001605985.2 Dendrobium catenatum | reverse complement strand
GTCAGTAATGACCCAAGAAGAGATTATCAAGTGTTTGAGAATTTTTTGGAATTTTTAATTATTATTAATTAATTAAATTAATTAAATATTGGTTTTCAATTAAAGTTAAATTAATTACAAAAAATCCGTCAAATCAAGAGGGTTTTAATTTTCATGGATTGAGGTTTGAATTCTGGTCAGTTTGAGGGGTTATATGTATTTTTTGGATTCAAAATGTATTT
>NW_021321078.1:0-270 GCF_001605985.2 Dendrobium catenatum | reverse complement strand
AATAAAAGATCTCAAAATGAGCTCATTAATGCAAGTTGCTGACTTTATCGTCCAGGACGATATAAATATTGTCTTATACGATCAATGCAATTTAAGCCCACTCAGCCGGGACGATTTGAGACGATCAGAAGAAATTTTTTCATATCATCTAGGATGATAATATATCACCCCGGACGATCAGTACAAATTGTGGAATATCGTCCTGAACATCGCTCTGAAAAAGAGCTGTCCGATGTCCAATCGTCTAGCATATCGGCCCAAACGATCCTG
>NW_021321077.1:0-248 GCF_001605985.2 Dendrobium catenatum | reverse complement strand
ACCCTAGGTTAAAATTTTACTCAATTTAGAGATCATTTGGTCGGAAACTTAAATAGGTCAACATTTACCCTTAATTAAGCCCTCAAAATTTTTAGAAAATGCAATAAATCAAGATTAAACTAAAAAAATATGAATAACACCTCAAATTGACCAGAATTAAAACCTTAATCAATGAAAATTAAAATACCCTTTAATTTATATCAAATTGAAACTTAATTTAATTTTAATTGAAAATAAATATTTAATTA
>NW_021321076.1:0-598 GCF_001605985.2 Dendrobium catenatum | reverse complement strand
CACCACAACAGGCATAACACTGTCAGAACCACCATCTGCATCCTTTGAACCTTGGCCACCCCCAATTGAATTCACAACACCCAAAACTGGCGAGCCATCAGAATTCACCACATTCATCGCACCAAACACCACCTCCGGCACCACCACCGGAGAAACATGATCACTAACATCAGTCACAATCGGAGGTACAAAAGGAGCTGCATCGGGGGATAAGACAGAACAGTTACCAAAACGACCAGTAGGCGCATCAATCCCAGCATTAACCACATCAACCACATTCAAAACGGATGGATTAGTAGTGACCAAAGACTCCAAAATCCCAGGATTACTGCACATGTCCAAGGAATTGGCAACAACACCATTATTCGCACTATCAACAGGCTTAACCACATTCTCAGTAGATTTTGGAGTCCTTGGTCACTACTATCAACACCATTATACTGCGCATGCAAATAAGCAGAAAAATTACCACAATCCCCCTTGATATGACCAAGCCGTTTACAACCAACACAATAAGCAGGCACCTCCTCGAAACAAACTCGTTGAACATACCCAGCATTCTCCGAACCAAGCCAAATTTTATCAGGAAGGTCCTTAG
>NW_021321075.1:0-349 GCF_001605985.2 Dendrobium catenatum | reverse complement strand
ATTTAATCAGAATAATAATATAATATTTAAAGTAATATATATTTACTTAATATAAAAAATTTATGTTCATAACTTTTATTAATTATATGGATTCAAAGCTTAAATTTATAATCCAACCAATTTTATAATTTGACACTTTTTTACACTTAACTCTCATGTAAAATTCTCACAAGTTTTTAGTCCCACATCATAGTAGAAGCTAAAGTGGTTCTCTTTGTATAGGATAAAGCACAAGTCATAAGAAACATAAAGTTGTATGATGTAACAAACTAGCAACTTCTTATATTTAGTTGTATATGTCCCTTTAGTGACTTTAGCACACTAATGAAAATAAAGATTTCTGTTTTTA
>NW_021321074.1:0-842 GCF_001605985.2 Dendrobium catenatum | reverse complement strand
AAAATATAAAAATTAAATTTCTTATTTCTCCCCACAGTACCAAATCAATCACATGAACTCAATCATTTATCGAATATTCTCATTTTCATTTCTCTTTGGCAGATCGCAAGTTTCACAACAATGTTTGATGTCATCTCAACATAGACATCTGACGTAGGGGTGTCAAAGTCTGACCCGACCTGAAAAATTTTGGATTCAAAACAACCCATTTGCCATACGTGTCAAGTTCAGGTTTGAGATTCCGACCCATTTATAAAACTGGGTCGAGTTCGGGTTGACCCGAAAACCCAAAATCAACCCAGGTTGACCCAGAAGTAGTGCTAACCGCCACGACTTCAGGTTCATCGGAACCGGTGTTGGCATAAGATGGGGACTCAAGCATGTAAGGTTCGAGGTCGACGATATTGTTTGCGACAAACCGTAGTATTAGAAATCAACGTGGATGGTGTCTATAAGTTGTAGATGAGCGATCTTCCAAATTTGAAATTCCAACCAACTTGTTGCAGGGCGTCGTTGTTATCCAATTGGGGAGGCTCGATTCCGATAAGGTGGGAGGATGGAGGGCCTCCAGGGCGGCGGAGGAGAAGACGAAGAGGCTTGCCAATGGAATGTTGAAGCCACCGACGAGCTTGCTTTCCATTGACTTTGCCTGGACTAAGCCAAAGCCCAAAGGTGTAGTTAGATTTGGCAATGGATATGAAGATGTCGGCTGACCATATCCCATTCAGGATTTCAGCTCCTCCACTCTATGGAAGGTCAAAAGACACCATAGTAGGGTTCGATTGGTGCTCTCGCCCATGTCTCCCTCAACAACAATCGCTACCCTGTCCAAATACCTACAT
>NW_021321073.1:0-312 GCF_001605985.2 Dendrobium catenatum | reverse complement strand
ACACAACTGGAAATATCTCACAATTCAGAAACCAAATAAACTTAATTTTAATTTTAATAAATACTACACCATGTAGTACCCTTAGAAAATAGGATTTATAGGCATATTAAACTTTAACCTACAATAAGGTTAAATATGAGAGAATTTAGAATGATTTTCAAACTTTCAATATATCAACCAATATTTATACATTCCTAAGATTAAAAAAATCATAATATGGTTGAATGAAAGATTTGAAAATATGTTTGAATTTAATTCAATGATTACTAGGAACTTAGCAAAATTAGCTAAACTTTTGTATTTTGAGGTTCC
>NW_021321072.1:0-302 GCF_001605985.2 Dendrobium catenatum | reverse complement strand
AAAATATAAGCATCTACATTTATTTTAATCCACCCGGGTGGAGGAGGATACCAAGAGCAAGACAGCTTTCGCTGGTTAGTATCCCAGTTGTCCAGAGTAGGATTAATAAAATTGCTTACTGTGGCTGTAGAAACCACATTTGCCACCAAAGAATTGAGTGAGTCTTCAAAGCCATCATGTACATATTTACATCTACTTTTCCACACAAGCCAAGCAATAGTGCAATACATATTAGCAATAAGAGAATTCTTTCCAACAAGCTTCTTTAAACCTTCAAACATTCATGAAGTTTGGAAAAAATA
>NW_021321071.1:0-306 GCF_001605985.2 Dendrobium catenatum | reverse complement strand
GGCGTTAGATGGAGTGGTAGAAACGAAATAAAGTAGGAATTTGAGTGATATATATATAATATTAATGTATTAGATGTTAAATATGTAAAATATTAAGTATATAGTGGTATGTACGTAAATTTCCCTAAATTATAATGCTTCACCGAGTTGTAGCAAGGTAATAGTTTTCGAATCTGGATAAAATCTCGAGCACCGAACAGCGATGTTCTCTTCTCGTCGAAGCCCGACCAAGAATCCACGAAGAGTACCACCCTCTCTTCCTCTCTCGGCTTCTCTCTTCCTCTTCTGGTAACTCTTCTGACGTTG
>NW_021321070.1:0-206 GCF_001605985.2 Dendrobium catenatum | reverse complement strand
ACAAAGAGATATAAGAGTTATCAAATGCATGCAGTGGTGGAGCCAGAAAATGTATTTAGGGGGGGCCTAAATTATTATTTTTTATTTTCCTTCAAATTTTTACATTCGGACTTGGAATCAAAATAGTAGGTTTTAAAAATGATAAAACTTTGATAGTGAATTAGTTTATTTTTTTTCTTCACAAAATGACTTCCAATCATCAAATC
>NW_021321069.1:0-232 GCF_001605985.2 Dendrobium catenatum | reverse complement strand
TCCATACATAAATTGCATTGTCGTGTCTATAAAATTTAAAATTTTCATTTCATAGTTTTATAACCAAATTAAGAAAATTATGTCATGAATTGTTAGAACTATGATATTAGGCTTGATATATAGAGGGCTGGTTAAGTTTAAGATTTCGTTTGGGACAGCTTTCTTATTGCTTCTTAAAACAGTAAGAAAGTCATCTCAAACGAAGCCTAAGATTCTAATTTTGTTATGTCGC
>NW_021321068.1:0-771 GCF_001605985.2 Dendrobium catenatum | reverse complement strand
CATAGGGACCAGTCAAAGAGTCAAACCATGCTTTGGATTGGTCAAATGTGGTCAAAACCCCATTTAAAACTAATCACCCTTTAATTAAAACCCCTACAACTGTTAGAATATTCTCTAGAAGCTTCCTAGAGTAATCCCGAGCTCTTAGATCAACATCTAATGGCTCATATTCGATTCCATATGGACAAAAGGCCAAAATAGACTTTCCACCTAGGATGTACCTTTGTCCTTTGATACCTCTGCTCCCAACCACTCCTAAGATAGATATCACTCATCTGGGAGCTCACTCAAATGATCACAACCCTTCATTCAATCTGGAGGGGATTGAATAGGGCAAAAGGCTCAAAATGAGCCTCATTCGCACCCTAGCTCTCTCTCTCTATCCAAGCTCTCCCAGACCCAGCCTCTAGTCCTCCAGAGCTTTAAGCTTCTCCCACAATCATTCCCGACTAAACCCTGACAATCAAAGCTATCTCCGGCGATCTTCCAGCGAGCTCAATACCCAATCCGTCCAAGGCTCGTTCTAGGAGATTTGAGGCGTGTCGGAGCTTGGATTCAATTGGGAACTTAATCGTGGACAGTCTACAAGCTCAACCATCCATTAAACGGTTCAATCCGTCCGAAAATCAAGGTGAAAAACTCAAACCCTAGCTTAGATCACACTAGTCTAAATGGCTTTTTATAAAGCTCATTTTAAGCTAAATAAAATATTCCCCAAGATTTCTGTTCATCTAAGAAATATATGTTTAAAATTTCGTTGATTTTCATCAA
>NW_021321067.1:0-215 GCF_001605985.2 Dendrobium catenatum | reverse complement strand
TTGAATCCGATGGAACTAAGGTGCGAGTTTGCCGAAGCAATCGTGTGAAACCCCCTCCACACTCTCGTGAAACTCCCTCAAAGGATCTTCTCCCTCTCTCAAACTCCAAGCTTTTGTCTCTCCCTTTCAAGTTCTTTCTTCAAGTTTTCTCTAGAAGAATGAAGCTTCCATGACTACTAAAGATATTTAACAAGTGCCTTGATAAAGCTTAAATA
>NW_021321066.1:0-207 GCF_001605985.2 Dendrobium catenatum | reverse complement strand
TTTCCTCTTCAAAATCTCTCTCTTTCTATTTCCTCACAGCTAGCTTGCTCAAGAAAATGAATCAAAGAATGGATTTTATTTTAATTTAAAGTGATGTTAGTGGCCTTGCATTATAGTGATACTACCCGGTATTGCAATGCTAGTTCAAATGTCAAATTTTAGAGTCAAGAACATTGCGATGTCATTATTTCGTGATTGGTAGCAGTG
>NW_021321065.1:0-502 GCF_001605985.2 Dendrobium catenatum | reverse complement strand
TTTAAATAGAGTGTTAAAAAAATTATGGAAAAGAGATCGATAGTATTTTAAAATTAATCAATTCCCCATTTATAAAAATTTATAGCTCCACCTTTTGAGATAAATTGTGCTTCATCGTCAATCCTTTTTTGGAAGTTTTCATTTTAAATATTGTTGCGTGTTAGAAAATATGCGGCGGTAGAGTTTGTAGATTCACGTCCGAGCGTTGCACGTAAATTTAACACACAAGCAGGAAAAAAATGTAAACACTAGAGTTTTTACGTGGAAAACACAAAAAGGGAAAAAACTACGGGGCCTCGCCCAGTTGTAAAGTTTCACTAGTGTTTTTGTATATTACAAATGGCGGATTCGTCCCACAAACTGGGATAATCCGAGTACAATTTGTTTCTCCCAAGAAGTCTACAAAATTCTACAAATTTCCTGCGTTTCCCAAAAATCCGGCAGAGTTCCGGCGTCTTCAGGCGACAGGAAGAGCTCCGGCGGTGGTCGAGAAGGTGAGGAA
>NW_021321064.1:0-1215 GCF_001605985.2 Dendrobium catenatum | reverse complement strand
AGGCCAAATTGACTCCACCCTTGGCTCCGGCACATCCCCATCAGCCTCCCCCAGTCAACCCGACCCAGACCATGGCCGGCAGTGGTCGAAGCCAATGGAAATTGAGTTCCGGTGGTCCCCCCAGACAATTCTTGGCTCAAGGCTGCTGTCCACCAGTTTGATCCCCACGATCTCCCTTGGACGTCGCCATCATCCACCTGGCAGCGATCCGAGCCCTCTCCAGCTCAATCTCGGTCGTCCAAGCTCTCGAAAGGTGGCCGAATACCCTCGAGCTCGCCAAACCTCCAGAAGCATTTGGCATTCGCTCTCGATCAATTCCCAGAGCTCCTTCAAACTCCCAGACGCTTCCTCTAAGCTCCCAAATCGATCCCTCCTTCCGTTCGAGCAAGCGCCCGTGAAAGCTTTCGGCGTCTCGCTCGAAGTCGCACCTCCGGCCGTCCTCCGGTCCCGACCTCTGAAGGAGAACTGTTCGCCATCATCCCCTGAAGCTTCCTGATAGAGAAGCTCATTCGTTGAGGCCTTCTCTATGGTAATCCCTACATCCCGAGCTCCCTAGCTAGGTAGTCCGGTCAAGTGTGCAGGAAACCTTCACCCCAACGGATCTCCACCGTTGGATTGAAGGTTTCCACCATCCTGATCCTCCTTGTGAAATTTCAACAGAGTTCCCCAGTGGGATCGCTCGGCCGGAGAAGCTTTGCGGTCTCAGATACGCACGGGAGTTTGAAGATGAAATCTCAGCCATTGATCTCGATCAACGGCTCGGATTAGATCCAGTGGTATCAGAGCGCCGTTAATCTCAGCCGTCCGATTCGCCATCTGACGGTTGTGGTTAACCTGGACGTTAACCGTTAGCGCCAATCATTGCTTGGCCAATCATCGCGCGATGCGTGTAAAGGCCTGCTGACTGTGTAATTGCCGGATTAATAAATCCAAAAATTCAAGGAAACTTCAAAAATTCATAACTCCCTGCACACTTGTCAAAATTAGGTGTTCTTAGGCTCATTGGAAAGGTCTCAGGGAGTTCTACAAATGCCCTATGGTTCCAGACCCTGGTTAGGTCAGCGTTAAGCTTAATTTCAATTTGACCATTTTATGAATTTCCTGAATTACTTTTTAAATACAAGTCCACTAGGTCTGGAATTTTGGGTGATTGAAATTGGGGATGTTTCTGACATGTACAAATTTTATCTCCCCATTTTAAGTTGTTCAAGGGCA
>NW_021321063.1:0-322 GCF_001605985.2 Dendrobium catenatum | reverse complement strand
ACCCAACACAACCAAAGCCTTCCATCCCTAGGACGATCTCCATCCCGAAGCCTCCAAGTTATCCCGCCGACCTTCCATCCTGTCGAGCCTCCAGAACCTCAAAACTTACCAAGTCGAGATCTCCTCTCATCCTTGCTCCGCCTGTGAGCTACAACCGACGCCTCCCAAGCTCTGAACACCAAACACTTACCTGTAATCCCGATTTATAGCCTCCTCTGATCCATTCCAACTTAGTCGAACCCTGTCTATTGCCTTTAGCTAATTAGGTATATATTTATTTTAGTTTAGTAATGATTTGTATTAATTGTGATTATTATTAGTA
>NW_021321062.1:0-230 GCF_001605985.2 Dendrobium catenatum | reverse complement strand
CTCATAGCAAATTTTGACCGTTCATCTATAAATTTTAGATTAATCTACAACGTTCATATATGACTCTTCAAATTTTATTATTTATCACTTCCTACAAAATATTTATTTATTCATTTATTTATTGTCATTATTTTAAAATAAATATAATTTGTTGCTCCAATCAAAATTATAATTATATAATTTGTTGCTCCAACTTAAATAAGTTGAGCTCTCCCATGATGAATTAAATT
>NW_021321061.1:0-247 GCF_001605985.2 Dendrobium catenatum | reverse complement strand
TGTCTTTTTGGAACCTTTATTTCTAGAAGTACACTTTGTAATTTTCCAACTTTTACTCCGAGACACAAGAAAGGGAAAGTAAAAGGAGAGAGAAGTAAAGAGAGTTTTGCTTTTTTTTTATTATTATTAATTACCAAAACCAAACATTTTCTAACACAAACGGTCTCTCTCTCTCTCTCTTCTTAAAATCATACATCTTTAACTTTAAAACATACACTTTTCTCTTAGCACTCACATTCATAAATCA
>NW_021321060.1:0-200 GCF_001605985.2 Dendrobium catenatum | reverse complement strand
TTTCACAATATTTCTTTTATAGGAGTTTTAAAAATATTAATGTTCGGTTCGTTGAAGAACGAATACAACATAAAATATTAGAAATATAGTGTGAATTATTTTAGTTTATTTTTGAAGTAAATTAAACTCATTCAATTTTAAATGGAACTATTTTCGAGGCAACCAAATTACATTGCACTACTATCATTGTCACCCCCCCA
>NW_021321059.1:0-254 GCF_001605985.2 Dendrobium catenatum | reverse complement strand
TCTTATCTTCCACTAGAGCTACTCCAACCTTTTCACGAGGCAAATAAATTTGAAAAATCAATTGGCTCACAAAGAGAAAATGTCTGGTCGAGAATATCACTAGGATTCATTTTCAATATACTTCTTGCCAATAAGGACGTGGTACGTGTACTCTAACTGTTGATTTTGCTACCAAATGACACAACAACAATGGTTTCACCACTAAATGGCACCGCACGTAAACAGTTATGACCGGGTAATTTTGTAGTCAAATG
>NW_021321058.1:0-327 GCF_001605985.2 Dendrobium catenatum | reverse complement strand
TTTCTTCTTCTCTTTTTGCTGTTGTCAAAAAGGGGGAGAAATTGTTTATTATATCGTATTGTATGTGTGGGTTTGCTCTGTGTATTTGTTTTTTTTTTTTGTTTGTTTTGTTTTAAATCACTAAAAATTTTGAAAACAAATTTTTTTTTATTCAAATAACTCCTTATTTTCATGTGTTCATCATTTCAGGCGGAGTTTAGGAGATTCTTAGAATTTGAATTTATACAAACAATCATTGTTTTGCCATCATCAAAAAGAGGGAGATTGTTAAGAGAGTTGCTATTTGAATGTTTTATATTCTTGTAACTTGTATAGTTTTGATGATTT
>NW_021321057.1:0-1200 GCF_001605985.2 Dendrobium catenatum | reverse complement strand
ATGAGAGCTTGCCTACAAAATTACCAAATGTCATATTTAGGAACCCAAACATGTTTTGGTTATTTCTTATGGAAAGTAGAATGCAATGCATGTTGTGAATCATGTAACTTTGGTCTCCAGACCCAATGTGAACTATGGGAATTGATGTAAGTGTGTGCTATGTGTCATAGCATGCCACATGAAAAATATCTAACTCCAAGAAAAGGATGCACTAATCTACTCATGTGGTGATGCTTCTTTTTATGTGATGTAAGCAATGATGGTTTTTTATTTTCAGAAGTATTTAGATTTTTTAACTTTTTAAATTCCTTTTCTAACTCATCATGAGATGATTTTGAGGAATCATGTGCATCAGATAATTCAGCATGCTTTTTATTTAATGTATCAAACTCATCAAGTAAAGACGTGTGATTGCTATCAATTATAGAATGATCTTTAACAAGAATTTCATGCTCTTTTATAAATTTAAAAATTCTAAATTCAAGTTTGCATGAGTTTTCTTAAGTTTCCTGTATGATGCATGAATTTATTTTGAAACTTCAAGCAGTTGCTTATAAGTTAGTTTACATACATCTTCTTGGTCACCATGACCAAGATTATCATCTTCCATTAAGCACAAGTTTGTTGTCCCCTCTTCAGGTTAAGTCTCAGAGGAGTCTGATGCAGAATCCGCCCAGAAGGACTTTTGGAATCTCTTCTTATCCTTCTTGGACTTGGGTTTCTCCCCACCATTTTCCTTGCTTGGGTGAGACTTGAGTGTAGGGAAATCAGCTTTAACATATCCTGGCTTCCTGCATTCAAAATAATTCACATCATTAGAGCTCTTAAAATATTTATTTCCCTTACCTTTATTCCACTTTTGATGGTTCTTTTACTTTTTCCTTAGAAAGCTTTTAAATTGCCTTGTGATTAAGGAACATCATTGCTTTCAGACCCAGAAGATTTAGTGTCCGTGTTATTGGCCTTCAGTGCCACAGTTTTCTCTTTCTTTTTCTTACCTGCATCAAGATTTGTTTGATTCACCCCTTACTTGTAAGCAATGGTTGGCCAAGTAAGTTATCGATCGAATAAATATTCAAATCTTTAGATTCAATAATTGCAGTGATTTTAGCATCAAAAGAGGAAGGCGAGCATCTCAAAATTTAATTCACCTTTTTATAGTTAGCGAGTTCTCTTCCTAAGGCATGCAAAGAAGTTACA
>NW_021321056.1:0-260 GCF_001605985.2 Dendrobium catenatum | reverse complement strand
TCCCCTCCAAACTGCAAACCTAAACTTTTCCCCCAACCCTAGGCCAAATTCCCCTTCCCCCCATCCAACTGTCAGCCACCCATAACCCATCCTAGCCGCTAGCCCCATCATCCCCTCCTTGGCTTCAAAAAATTCTAACCTAACAATCACTACTTTCCTAATTCATCTCCTAGTAAATTTGGAAAGTCAATTAAATTCATATTTGAGTTCATATTTAAATTTCAATTTCCATTCTAAAAATAAAATGAGTTATATTAGGA
>NW_021321055.1:0-855 GCF_001605985.2 Dendrobium catenatum | reverse complement strand
CTAATTAATAAATGTCCATAGGCAAAGTTGCCTTGCCTATTACAAACCAGAGTTTTGCGGAAAGTAAAGTGGCCGGGCACCACTAACAACAACCCGGATTCTAAGCCTAATAATGACGCAAGTAATTTTGAGTGGGATACTCTAAATCTTCAAGTATTCACTTTTATTCTTCTTGGACTCCTTTTCTTCAAGCTTCTTGAATTCTTCATGGTAAGCTACCCAAATGGATAAGAGGGCACTTCATTTTTGAGGGGAAGGCCACTCTTCCCTCTTTGGGTATAAGAGAAGTGTGATCCAAATTTGGATTTCCAAATGGAAAAGGAATAGTCCCCAAAAGGGTATCCTTTCCTCTTTGGAATCCAAGCTTTGGACCTATGTATCCCAACTCAGACTTAACTTTCACAACACTCAAGATTTACACAAATTACATTTATATCAAAAATAAAATCTAGACTCACTTGCAGGGTTATCCTAAGCAGTTAAAAAAAACAATTATTCCCAAGCAGTTGTATATATATGCAGGAAAGTAAGTAAAACACACTAGCCACGCTCTTTTTATTTGGGGGCTTTAGCAGCTGAAGCACCTGTACAAGCATTTATAACAATTAATATTTATTATTAACTTAGCCCCCCTTTTATTACTCTGCATGAGCGTGGCCACCTGCAGAAAATTATGTGAACATCCAGATCGTACCTAACCTAAGGTATCTAGTCACCAAACACATCAATCCATCCACAGAAAGCAGAAAAGTAAGCAGACACAGCAAAGCAATTTCATCCACAACATGTAGTGAAAATCACGAGAAATCTGGCACACTGCAGTAAAGTAAACACCGGCCTAACCTAGATCTAGAG
>NW_021321054.1:0-389 GCF_001605985.2 Dendrobium catenatum | reverse complement strand
CCTAGAAGGTTTAATAGGGCTGCTGATTTTTGTGCGAAGCATGCTCTTTCTTCCTCCTTTTTATGGAGACAAGAGCAAGATTTTATTTCTTTAGATGACTTTGTTAATATCCTTAAGGATGATGCTTTTAGACCTCCTTAGGAAAGCAGTTGTAATTTTTTTACCTAGTTAATAAATGCCTTTTTACGGCTTTGTTCAAAAAAAAAAAAAGAACTCCATTTTGTGCCCAGGTTACTGTCTTTCTCCTTCGTGTATTTCTTCGACAAATCCGGTTGAGACAGAAAAATAGTTGGTGTCGCACTGTTCACACGCAACCAAATACCAGTAGTTTTGTCGTTCGGGTGGAGCTCACGAGGGACGCCATTTATATGTTTGGAGTTCGGTTGGAG
>NW_021321053.1:0-265 GCF_001605985.2 Dendrobium catenatum | reverse complement strand
CAACCAGAATCACTTTTACAAGCACAAATAAATAATGAAGATCTTTTAGTATGGTTTTCTTAAAGCACAGACTCTCCTCCCACTTTACTTATGCTCATACACTATTTTATTTATAAAATAAATAACCAACCCTTACCAATTCAAAATGAAAACTATTTATACTTAATACTTAAAAATGACACTAGAGTCATGAATATGTGAAGGTATACACCATGATGCTGAAAGTTCGTTAGGGATGTTAGGCCATATAGAACTTGCCCAAGAC
>NW_021321052.1:0-228 GCF_001605985.2 Dendrobium catenatum | reverse complement strand
AATGCATGGTATCTCTCTCAAATAGCATGCATCCCCAGCATATTTAGAAGCAAAGAAGGCTTTATAAGACTCTTGCTCAAGCAGCGCTTTTACTAGAGTCGCTCTCAAGTTGAAAGACATCATCAAACCATCATAAACTATAAAAAGGGATGGATTTTTTTTAAGTGATCCAACTCATTATAATCAACCTTCAGTTGAGGGCCTTTCCCTTTCTCCTTAGACTACTCT
>NW_021321051.1:0-547 GCF_001605985.2 Dendrobium catenatum | reverse complement strand
GGATGTCAGAATCTGATACTGGTCTAGAAGAGCCAACAACAGAATCAATCTCAGCCTGTGCCTTAGCTTGCATATCAGGATGAAGAACCATTCTAGCCAGAGTCCATTCCAAAAGGATGGCGACAGTATCAGTTCCTCTGAAGATCATCTCCTAAAATAAGACCATAAGAAGTTGGTTGTTTTACTCTTCAATAGTAACAGAAGAAATTATCTTCTATTAAAAAATAATAAAAATTCCTAAAAAATTCTACCTTCAATTTTTTCATAATAGTAAAAATTATATTTTTATAACAGTAAAAAATTCTACCTTAACGTGACTAATTAATTAATGCTTCACTGAACACGATTGCGATGTAGAATAATCAACACCAATAATTCAAAATTAAATAAATGTTTTTTCGAGTCAAAACGAGCATGAAAGAATGTGCACATGTAAAAAAAAAATGGATTCATTTTGAAAAAAGAAAGACAAAAAAAGGCTAATTGAAATATTAAAATAAATAAATATAATATGAGAATGAATTAGCAATATCACATACACAATAGT
>NW_021321050.1:0-338 GCF_001605985.2 Dendrobium catenatum | reverse complement strand
CGACCAGGACGATAGGCTCAAAATAGAAAGAAATTGAGCCATAAATAATTAAGGTATTCTATATTTTTGGTAATCAGCCAGGATGAATCATTCAAAAACCCTTAGTTTCTCCTGGACGATAAATATAGGCCAGCACAAATTCAGGGCGATGTTCTGACCGATCTGGATCGGACAACATGAATTTAGGGCAATGCTCAGGACGATTTTCCTATGATTTGAACTGATCGGACGGGATGATCGTGAGATCGTCCTGGATGATCAAGCCAATTTTTCAATCATCCAGTTTACATTAAGGGCGATGCTCTGGACGATCTTCTGAGATTTGTACTGATCGGCCA
>NW_021321049.1:0-1167 GCF_001605985.2 Dendrobium catenatum | reverse complement strand
AGGGAAAAGTAGGAAGAGGTGGCTATCAAAGTCAAACTTTGAGGAGCTGAGTCGATGAATTGACGTAAAAGAAGAAAAGGCTAAATGGCAAAATTTGCAAGGAGACGTTGGATTCAAGGCTAAACGATGATTGGTGTTGGCGAGATGTCGAGCATCAAAGAGGTTCATTGGGCTAAGACATGGTTGTTTGCAATCAAGAAGCATACGGTGTTGGAAGTAGAGATGGATATTTGACAATAGAATTTAACTTAAATTTGACCAAGCAGCAAAAATGACAACTTTAAGTCCATGAATATCAAATCAAATTTCTTTTCTACATACCACTTGTCTTGTCGGGCCTCGCCAACAAGCACCCATTGCAACTTCCTTCTTCTACTTAGGGGATTTCAGCCTAAGTCCACACATCACACAAACTTTTCTTATCCTTTCCTCCATATGTCCTGTCAATGTCTTCAATATTGAGTTCCCACACAACTTCCTCGACATACATCATTAGACTCATCAAAGCCTTTTCCAAATGAGATCCCACTTGTGTTCCTCACTTCTTAATTGTATAGCATTTCAAGTAAGGTGTGGAAGCAAAGAAGGCGAGATAGGGAGACAATCATGAAGGAGATGAGAGGGGAGCACTTAGAGCACCAAGGAGCATGGAGCTACTACATGTGAAAACAATAAGGCGTGGGACCTTTTTGGGTTTTTTTTTATCATTGTTGACCTTTGTATGAAATCCAAAAGAAAAAAAAAACAAAGATGAAAATCCCGCAGGCAAACCTTGCACCTGGCGGATCTGCGTATCCTGCCAAAATCACGCCGATTTGGCGCCGTCCGCGTCTCCTCGCACAAATCCTGCGCGAATCCTGCGATGACGGCCTCGTTCCTCGCCTCTTTCGCGTCTATAAAATGAAAGGGAGGCCCTCACTTCTCGATGCTGCTCTCTCCCACTGCTTCCTTCCACGCTCGTTCCGACTCCTGCTCAACACCCGATCTCCCGAACTCCACCTCCCTTCACACTACCGAGCTCAAATTCCGATCCCGTCTCCTGCTCAACACCCGACCTCCCGAACTCCACCTCCCTTCCCACTGTCGAGCTCAAATCGAAGTCCTAGCTCCTTTCGGCAGCTCCAACCGGAAGCTCCTCCTCTGCCTGTACCGACCCCAAGCCGAGAG
>NW_021321048.1:0-246 GCF_001605985.2 Dendrobium catenatum | reverse complement strand
AAATAAAAGCTTTTCTAATTGAAAAATAATGCAAAATCAAAACACAAAAAGGAAAACTACCAGGAATCCTAAGACATGCAAGAGCATACCATTCTCTGATACCAGATGATGCAGGACTACTTAGATGATATGGTTATGATTTCATTTGAGCATTGCACAACTATTAAATTAGAATAATTTCAGAACAAAACTATAAGCAATCTTCTAAAGACGATTAAGACAAATGAAGCGATCAATTGCGTAGGC
>NW_021321047.1:0-528 GCF_001605985.2 Dendrobium catenatum | reverse complement strand
TTTCATGTTGGAGAGACTAGCTCTTTAGTCAAAGATGTTAGGATAATCCAACATGTCCTTCGCAGCTCCATAATTCCAAAAGCCAGGGACAGAATCCACATCACCCCATTACTTGTGTTTGACGTTGATGGGTAAGCTGCTTCTCCGCCTCAATTTTTATTGTTTTTGTATTTGTTGGGTGAGCGGCTCCTATGTCCCTTCGCCTTTAATCTTAATGATTTTGGTTTCTGGGATATTTTTTTGTGCAGTTCTCTCTGGTTAATCTCTGTTCGCAGAATGGAAAGAATTTTATTCTGGAGTTGTTTTCCTGTATCATGGAGGATATTAAGAACTGGGAGTGGAATGCTTTTGTTGGTTATAACCCAATTATGTTACTTGCTTTGAATCTTCGGTTATAGGACTCTTTTCAACTGGACCTTCTTTGGACTTTTTCTCTTAACTTTGCTGGGGGCATTTATTGGCTCTTGATTCTGTGTTGGTCCTTTGGTTCTATTCCTAAGCTCACTGAGAATTCTTCCTACTGGTTCA
>NW_021321046.1:0-269 GCF_001605985.2 Dendrobium catenatum | reverse complement strand
CCTCATGCCCATGGTTTGACAAAATCGAGGTCAACACTTGATATCACAAAATCTTATCCGGATAAAGTTTGGTTGGGTCCTGAGTAGGGGTGTCAATTCAGGTCAACCCGTCGGGTTCGGGTCGAACCCGACCCGACCCGGATCTAAACGGGTCAACCCAAACCCGACCCCTTTTTGCAAACGGGTCGGACATTTCAACCCGGATCCGACCCGGCCTGGTTGCCGGGTTGACCAGACCTGACCTGCGACCCGGTAGTGGTGCGCACAGC
>NW_021321045.1:0-293 GCF_001605985.2 Dendrobium catenatum | reverse complement strand
GGACCGGCTGGACCGGTCCAGTGGACCGGTCTAACAAATCAATATTGGATTTAAGCTGTGACATATAGAGTTTTAAAATTTGTCGTATACTTTCATACTTCGAATACGCGTGTGACTATCATAGGTTATATGTGCTTCCACACTTAGGTTTAAACGATCAAACATATTTTAAAAAAATGCATATATGTAATGTTATGTATTTATGAGTTTATTGGAAAAGATCTTATGCCAATCAATTAAATTTTTTTTAAAGAAATTTAACAACGAAGAGAAGGTTGCAAGATGTGCTTATT
>NW_021321044.1:0-236 GCF_001605985.2 Dendrobium catenatum | reverse complement strand
TAACTAGATTTTTAAATAACAAATATTTATAATGCTTTAAAAATTTATTTGAATACAAATAATTTAAAATAATTTATAATTTTTTAAATAACAATAAAATTTATTAGAGCAATAAGACTAGAGCAATAAAAAATATTATCAGAACAAGAGAAGCACCCATTGATACCCCACATCTTTAAATCAGGATAGGGATGCTAAAAAATGATCTAATTCGTCAATCTAGCATGAACCTAATT
>NW_021321043.1:0-204 GCF_001605985.2 Dendrobium catenatum | reverse complement strand
AATTGTCAACAACGTTGAAAGCCTCTACCGGCCGGCATCGACAAAACAATTCTCCCCCGATGGAAACCATAATGTCAAACATCTCCACGCACGATTGGCCCATCCGTGACCTTAGCTGCGCTCCTCATGATCGACCCACAACATCGATATGTGTTTGTTCCCTTGCTTGTTAGTCTGCACAAACAGCCACGTCGCTATCTACGC
>NW_021321042.1:0-206 GCF_001605985.2 Dendrobium catenatum | reverse complement strand
CAGGGGGAGAGGGTTTTAAAAGAAAAAATGATGAAGACTTTTCTCTGTTGATAATACTGTACGATTTTATATCATACTGTACGATCTGATCTTGTAAAATGATTTTCTATGAACAAATCCTACCGAACCACTATAAAACTCTGGTGTGCTTTTTCCTTATCACTTTTTATTTTTTCTTGCACTTTATTTTCATTATATTTTCTTGG
>NW_021321041.1:0-294 GCF_001605985.2 Dendrobium catenatum | reverse complement strand
GGCGGCCCCGCAACGCTCACTAAATCAACGTGTAAGCGCTCTACTTCATAATTTTCATGAAAATTTATTTTGCATATTTGAGTTATTATATGACCCCTCAATGATTATTTGGACTTAACTTGGATCAATTAAGGTTAATAAATGTAACTAAGAGGTACTTCATTAAATGGGCTAAAAGGACCCCTTTATGATTATTTGGACTTAACTTAGATTAGTTAAGGTTAATCAACCTAACTAAGAGCTATACAATTATGAACATATCTTATTAAACATCCAAGATTGTTGATTATAATC
>NW_021321040.1:0-329 GCF_001605985.2 Dendrobium catenatum | reverse complement strand
TTATCCACAAGTGATTTGTAGTTATTTGCAGGGACCCGTATATCCACTACGAGCTTCTAGAAAGTGTTCGCAGGAGATTCATTCTTTCTGCATCACATCCACCCTTTCACCAATCTCGGGTGGTTATTGTACTTGTTTGACCTCGTAGGAGATGCACTTGTGTCCACAGTGGCTCGTTGTACATACGACATACACACTGTTGTTATCCATAAGTATTCATTTGCTGGAGATCAGTTGTATCCGCTACGACCTCCTGGTGGTATTTGCAGCAGACCTATTATTTCTGCATCTTTTTCACCCTTTCACCAATCTCGGGTGGTTGGACGATT
>NW_021321039.1:0-307 GCF_001605985.2 Dendrobium catenatum | reverse complement strand
TATTTAAAGCATAAGAATATTTGACTGAATAAATGTGTTAAGAGAGTTTTACCTTTAGCCAATCATTACATAGTCAGATTAGTAGTTGTGCATGACCAGTCTAGTACGCATCTCAGTTCATATAAAAAAGGAAGAGCCCGATAGAGCAGAAATCTCAAATAGTTAATTTGTCAAACTTTACTACTCAAAAAATGTCTATACAAAGTACTTTTATTCAGAATCCCATAACAAATTTGCACTGCTTGCAGTGCCAGGGAAACTGTTTTCGTGAGATAAATGGCACGAAAGGCAAAACCTCCAATGCGCT
>NW_021321038.1:0-245 GCF_001605985.2 Dendrobium catenatum | reverse complement strand
TTTTTTATTTTCATGTATTTTGTTATTTGCTTATGTGATTTTATTATTTCCTGTTGTACCCCTCTTATGGGAGTTGTCGTATGTAAGCCCAAAGGGCATTTGTGTCTTTTTTTGTTTTGAGCCATTTGTATGAGGCTATTTAAAGGCCTACTTTGTTCTATTTCAAGTTAATGAATGATGATCAAGATTTTTCTTGCACTTGTGTTTAAGAGTATTTGAGAGTTCTTGGAGAGCTTTCGGAGAGA
>NW_021321037.1:0-273 GCF_001605985.2 Dendrobium catenatum | reverse complement strand
GATTGACTCTTTGAGCATCTTTTGATTTTTTATACACATTTGTGTATATACTTTTTATTTCAATTTTGACGTCTTTGCTACTTTACTTTTTATCTTTTGCAAGTTCAATTCTCTTTTGCAAACTCTTAAAAGAAGTTCTTAGTTGTGAGTATATCTTCTAGATATTAGAGAATAGGAGCACTCTCTCTAACATAGGGAAGAACTTCCCACAAAACAAAACCAAAATTCATATGATCAGTGCAAAGGCAATATCTCAATTAACTTGAGAGATAT
>NW_021321036.1:0-212 GCF_001605985.2 Dendrobium catenatum | reverse complement strand
TCAAGATGGCCTCAAAACCCTTCTCTTCTTATTTGCACTAAGTTCGAATTGGATTAAAAAAAATGGCATTAAACTTTTTCTTTCTTTCCAATAACATGAGATTTACTTTGAACTTTTGACGAAGTGTAGTGTATTTGATATAAGAGTAAGTTCATGAATTTGGGTTGAAAGTTTTTTTTTGAAATCTTTAATGCCATGTAGCATGGATGATA
>NW_021321035.1:0-1354 GCF_001605985.2 Dendrobium catenatum | reverse complement strand
GGAACCACACATGCACCTGATTTTAAAATTGATTTTCTAATTTTTATTTTATTTTATTAGACTTCCTTGGGAAAAAATCAAAAGATGATCGTCATCATTACATTCAAAGGATTATCATTGAGTGGTGTTATCTCCCTTTGGAGAGATACATCCTTCTTTGATAAGGCTTTGAATGTGAACTCGACGGTCATACTTCTTGAATGTCGTAGACGGATATTTATTTGAACTTCACCTTATTCCCTCGGGGCCATATGAAGTTCTCTTTAGAATCCGATTATAATATTCAAGATGAGTTTCATGATTTTAAGTCTGAACATCATTATGAAATTTTATTTTCATCCTTCGGGGTGATATATTTTTTATAGCAGAGTAATTCAACTTTAGAATTAGACTTCAACTTCAATTTCAAAATTTCTAAAGAAAACTAATATTTTTCAAAACCTGTATTCAAAATTCCACCAACAGCGATGCTGGAATTTTGCCCGACTTCCAAGTGACACCGAAATTCTGCTCGACTACCAAGTAATGTCAAAGTTTCGCCCGACTTTCTAGTGATGTAGAAACTCTAACTGATCTCCAAGTGGCGACAAAACTATGTCTAATCTCCGTGTGACTCTGAATTCAGCCCGAATACACAACTTGTTTGAAGCTGGATTTTAATCTGGAAGTGAATCATTGTAATATGATCATCCTAAATTTTAAGGACTAGTCAGCCTCTTGTATCTCAAGCAAACACTTGTGAAATTCTTTCAACTAGGCATGACCCAATGGTTTCCACGTAAAAATCCTGGTGTATTTATTTTTTTTCTATTTGTGTGTTAGATATCCATATAACAATGAGACGAAAACTTTCTAATTCTATCCCCACACATATTCCCACAATAATGTTAATACTTCTAGTACAATTATAATTTGATGAAGTTTATTGCTACCTTAGAGTGACTCGTCTTGATTCTCAACAAAAAATTTGGACTATATTGAGATCGTCATTATGGTTCTCAAGGTTAGTCATTATTTTTGTCAATAACTGTCAAGTCAAATGAACTTTAAGGTAGTATCCCATGCTTGCCTCAAATGGAGTTCTATTGATATCCATATATGTTTCATAGTCAATGCGAGAGAGTGTAACAAGGGGGATGACCGACCTACACAATGCCACGTGTAGTAAGCTCAAAATGTTATGATAGTGGCTAAAGGATGCAACGACATAAGTGGCAAGCTCGAGTCTTCATGTTGCATAAAACTACTAAAAAATTATCTGTTTGTGAAATATATTGCATTGATGTATCCAGACCATCTAAAATTTTAAAGAAGTGCCATTTGTTCATGTCTTAAATGAACAACAATAAAAAAC
>NW_021321034.1:0-421 GCF_001605985.2 Dendrobium catenatum | reverse complement strand
TTAAGCTTATTATAGGTGATGTGAACTGGCTTTAAAAGCACGGTAGTGAAATAATAAATGAGTGAATAAATGTTTTGGAGGAAGTGAAAAATAAAAGAATTTGAAGAGTTTTAAATGAACGTTGTAGATTAATTTAAACTTTATATATAAACGATCAGGATTTGCTATGAGTGGAATTCCAAGCCACTTTTATATAGTAGTATAGATTGGTAATCAATATTATCTCTTAAATAATTAAGATAATGATGTGTCATTAGTATACTAAAGTCATCCTGCTGATTCCTGACTGTTATGGAGCTGCCGATGACTATGCATTGTATAGTTTTTATATTAAAAACTTATAGTTTGTGTGTATTTTCTTTTCCAGTCGCTTTTTTTTTCTTATAAATGGATTATTGATATATATATATATATATATATA
>NW_021321033.1:0-309 GCF_001605985.2 Dendrobium catenatum | reverse complement strand
GAAAGCGATTTTAAAAAACAGAAAAAAAGTTGTCCTAAATAAAACCTTAGTCTTCTTCATTTGGAGTGTATTTTTTAGTATTTTATAAAGTAAATTTTTAGTATAATTTTTTTTTAAACTTATACTTTTTGTACCAAAATTACTTTAAAAACAGTAAAAAATCCATCCCAAAATGAACTTTAATGGGTAGGAGATAAGATTGGGAATGGGAGATAGAGAGAGCAAGAGTTGACCTTTGCAAATTCATTGCATGAAAGCAATTGGAAGATTAAAAATAAAAAAGGATAGAGTAATTATGAGTGTGAAAGC
>NW_021321032.1:0-378 GCF_001605985.2 Dendrobium catenatum | reverse complement strand
ATTGACTTTTCAATTCATCATTATAAATAAGAGAAATTGGAATATTAATAAATAGCACATTCCCCTTCGTAACCTCAAAACTAGGTGACAGAGCCATTTTCAAAGAAACCAAGAGTCAGTCATGAGAAGTAATTACAAAATGCTAGATGAATAATTTAAAATAGTTTTTTTAACGACAAACACATCCTTGTGGAAACTATTCTCAACATGGCAAGAAATAAAAATAATTTTCATAGGATCCTTCTCAACAACAACAATTGAAGCAACCACTTAGTAAATAACCATTTTATTAAAACCCTCACAAAGTTCTTGGATGAAATACTCTAAATCCACAACATTCTCAGAACCAGAAACAACAACAGGAGAAACCACGGGAAA
>NW_021321031.1:0-305 GCF_001605985.2 Dendrobium catenatum | reverse complement strand
AAAAGAACTTGTTAAGAGGATAGCAGTGTTACCTTGGTGACCAGATTTATATACATTTATTTCCCTTTGTTAAAACAAATTAGGTGATGGTTTACCTGAAATTTACTTAAATGGAGTTAGATAAAGAACCCTAAATGGTGAAAAAGTGTTGAAAAATCTTCACCTTACCTGAAGTGGTTGTTTTTTTCTTTCTCAGCAATGGAAGTTCAGGCTTGTTTCTTCAACAGTCTCATAAGATTTGAAGTTTTGATAGAATTAAACACCAAACACAGGTAGAGCGAACTTCACAAATGAATAGCACAGAG
>NW_021321030.1:0-203 GCF_001605985.2 Dendrobium catenatum | reverse complement strand
ATACCTTCGGCCCTATGCTTTCTTGCTTTGGCGGGCTTGTTGAAGGAGTAGATGCCAATGACCTAAACCCTTTTAGGTTTGTATTTGTTCGGTGGCGAGAAGTCATCGGTCCAGATCTTTGTGCATAGCGGACTTGTTGATGACGAAATCCTCTTAGTTTAGCCATAGGCTTTTCATGAACTTTGGGATAATTTTCTTCGGTC
>NW_021321029.1:0-265 GCF_001605985.2 Dendrobium catenatum | reverse complement strand
GAAGTCATGTTCGTCCCAGGACGATGTGAACCGACTTACTAAAGTTGGTTACATCCATGCAGTTATTTGGGAATCGACTTATGGTATAACTGATCTTACCAGACGAACTTAGTCGTACGGGATGATGTTTGTGTACGAACATAGTTCGTACCAATATTCATTAGGATCATTTCTGAAACTTTAAGTAAAATCGTCCAGGATGATCCATGATCGTTTGGGACGATTCATTTCGTGTTGACTTGAAAAATT
Source organism: Dendrobium catenatum (assembly GCF_001605985.2). NCBI lineage: Eukaryota > Viridiplantae > Streptophyta > Magnoliopsida > Asparagales > Orchidaceae > Dendrobium > Dendrobium catenatum. Next base: position 16 of record NW_021321029.1, on the reverse strand, counting down.
TGCAGTTTTGGACGTT
>NW_021321028.1:0-1432 GCF_001605985.2 Dendrobium catenatum | reverse complement strand
GTTCAACTTAATCCGATCCCTAGACTACTCAAATTTGTTTTAAAATAATTTATCTGATCAAAAGTAGTCCAACAAAGGGATTTTTTTTAATCATATTTAAGAAATGATGCGACAAAATTAAACAAATATGTAATTTGAAACTTAAATCAACCCATTTAAATAATTCATTAATCATTTTGTCCTTTCTCTCAATTCGATCTATACCCTAACACAATGACCATATTTTTGGTTACATGCAGGCAAAAGAAAAACAGAAGTTATCCACAGAGTGGTTAGGGAAGCAGCTGGCTAAAGAGCAAGATGCTCGTCTAGAAGCAGAAAGGTTTGCCAGAGAATCACAAAAGGAGTTGTATGAGATTCAGAAGCTTAGAAAGGAGCTGAATGATGCTAGGAAGCGATATGAGGAATTCAGAAGGTTTGATACTATGTACCCAAAGTGTGCTATCCTATGAAATGTGGTATCTTGGTTATGAAAAAAGTTCTATATAGTTTTCTAGGGACAAAGAACATGACACTTTTCTATTAAACGATTTCTTTTGCATAATATTTTCTTGAATGACTTTGGTAGTTTGCTTGCGGCAAATCATTTTCCATTTACCATTATAAGTGCTTTGTTTTCATTACTATTACTATGAAGATAAATGTTGCTAGACTTGCAAAATTTTTCACAATATCATTTTCTTTGTACACCGCTCTTTAATGCATAAATCATTTTTTGTCTTGACTTATGTGCTTCATTAATTTCATCTAAATTTACACGAAGTTCAATGTAATTCTTAAATCTAAAAGCAATAAAAACTCTTTTTTGGCAAAGAATTTTAGAATTAAATTTAAGCAATGAAAAAGTAATGGCCAAAAGTTATCTCAAATGAAGCCTAAATAAATCCAAGGCTAAATAATCTTAATTTGACCATCTAAAAATTATAATTGAAAATTTCTTGTGCTCAAATAATCACTAATCTTAAAGTGCTTATAATTTAATGACAACGCATATATGGTATATCTATCATTTCAGAATTCTAAGTTTAATGAGGCATTAAAATTTTTATCCTAACCTTTAAATTTTTATCTCATTTTGAATTATACAATTTGATCTCTCTCACTATAAATTAAAATTTTGTTTTTTCACAATCCATTCTAACTTAAATATCTGAATACCAACAAGTTGGCTTTAATAAGAACTTTTATTACGTCCGGTGTAAGGACGTAGAGGAACGTCCGGTTGGAGGCAAAATCCAGCCAAAAAACTAGGTATTTGCTTGGTACAACTAGATATTATTTGATATTATATTAACGGAGAATCGCTCTTTGAAGACCAAACCGAGTTATACCCGACTGTACCGAGAATACAGTAGTTAAAAACTCGGTACAAATTGGTTATACTACGGTATTTCTCTCGTATAACTCGGTATTGGATCTCAAATGATGTATT
>NW_021321027.1:0-1529 GCF_001605985.2 Dendrobium catenatum | reverse complement strand
TGTATCCTTTTGAGATATATTTAAATAAACTTAAAAAAACCGCTAAGAATAAAGCACGACCCAAAGGCTATATCTGTGAAGCATATTTTACATACGAGACAACTCAGTTTTGCTCGTATTATTTTGAAACTATGTCTCAATCAGGTGAAAGTTCAGCACCTCAAAATGTTTGTAAATCCTCTAATATATCTGTATTCAGTGAAAGTGGGAAACCTTTAGGCGCTAGCACCGTGCGCTATTTGACCGATAAAGAGATGACAGTTATCACATTGTGCGCTATTTGACCGATAAGGAGATGATAGTTATCACGTTGTACATCTTCCTTAACTGTGATGAAGTTGAGCTGTATCTCGAGTAAGTATGAGTTAAGTTATTTATATTTTCAGTTTTCTTATAAACTTTTTTCTAAACTCAAGATGGTTATTTGTAGGAGGTTCATTGATGGTCTTAGTACATCAGAAGAATGAGAAGTCCAAAAGATAGTGGAACAAGAATTCATTGTTTGGTTTAAAAATACGATATATTTTGAATAATTAGTCTTAATTAATGAGTTATGTCTGTAATTAATATTAATAATAATAACATCTTGTTTATTTAAAGGTACACACTGAAGACAGTTCGCAATATTCAAGGTTATCTGAGTTAGCTTGGGGACCAAATAGATTAGTAAAATGTTATCAAATATTTGTGGTCAATGGTTATAAATTCCAAATCAAAAATTTGTGTGAAGGTAGGAAGACAGAAAATTCTTGCGTATGTGTAAAAGGGAACACCCATACAGGGGATGATTCTGAGTACTACGGGGTATTACAAAAAATATTAGAGGTGGAATATCCTGGTCACAGGAATACTGTGTATCTCTTCAATTGTAAATGGTTTGATCCAGTAAAAAATAGAGGCACAAGAGTACATCCAATTTATGATATAACAGAAGTAAAGCGAGGTAGAAGATATGCAAAGTTTGATCCATTCATCATTGCTAGTCAGGCAACTCAAGTCTATTATGCTAACTATCCAAGCAGAGTACGAGACAAACAGGATTGGCTGGTAGTTATGAAGACAAAACCAAGGGGAGTAATTGAGAAAACCAGTACAATACCAATAGCACATCAAGAAGAGTTTATGTCAAATTTAAAAAATCTCCCAATCGATGTGGATGACCAAATAAGAATTAATGAGAGCGAGTTGCAGTTAGAGGAGATAGATTTAACTATAGAGGAAAGTAATGATGAATCTGATAGTCCTGAAAATGTATCATCATATGAAAGTGAATCAACAAAAGATGAGTTAACATAAGGTAAATTAAATATTTTTTACTGCATTTTACTTCACTGGTTTTTACTTACTTTACTGCATTTATCTGTACTTCATTTCTTTTTACTTTACTGCTTTTTACTTCACTGCATTTTACTTCACTGCATTTTACTTCACTGCTTTTTTACTTCACTGAATTTTGTTATAACTCATGCTTCTAATATATCATATTTATTTTTGTGCAGATGGCTTCAGGTGAAGAGCCTAGTAGAGGA
>NW_021321026.1:0-284 GCF_001605985.2 Dendrobium catenatum | reverse complement strand
GGAGGAGCTGCTTCAGGTTGAGGAGGAAGAAGAATAGAAAGGGAAGGATGATGATGGTCACAGAGATGGCCGATCAGAAGAGAAGAAACCACTATGATCCCTTCCTTCTCTCTGCCAAAAGACTCAAAACAGAAGAAGGCAACGCCTCTTTTTCACCTAAAGTATTATTCCTCTTTTTCTCTCTCTATCTAATTTCTGCTCCCTGTTTGGATAAGTAATATGGAGGTTTTTTGTTTTCTCATGGCAGGAGAAGAAGGATAGGATAGGAGAGAGAGTGGCTGCTC
>NW_021321025.1:0-308 GCF_001605985.2 Dendrobium catenatum | reverse complement strand
CATTTCTATGGACTTGTCTTCCTTCCTGATAGTTATATGTTCAATCTCTCTTTTGTGTTTAGTAAGGAAATTCAATTCTGTTTCTTAATGTACTTGAAAAGGTTTTTCAAATCCGTTATTTATCATTTGCACCAATAATATTTGTTTTTCAAATGCTAATGTATTACTTACTGGACAATGTTTTTTTTTTTGCACATTCCTTAGAAGTTACTTGATTATTTATTTCTGTTTTTTTCATGGAAGAGGCAGTGATGACAAGATTCCTTTGTACTCTGATATGTCCTCAAAAATTTATCTTGATCGGGCAC
>NW_021321024.1:0-537 GCF_001605985.2 Dendrobium catenatum | reverse complement strand
TTATTAAAGGGGGCAAAAAAATAATTAAGCTTTTAAAGTTAATGATGTTTTATGCATGCGCTTCAGAAATTGATAAGCCCCATTTAATATTAAAAGAGCATGGCCAATTTTAGCTATGATTTCAGCAATTTAATTTTGATAAATATAACTGCTTGAGATGTTAAATTTGATTATAACTACTTAGGATAACCATACATGTTAAGTTTGAGTCTAGAATTTTATATTTTAAAATGTAAATTTATTTAGCATTGAGTTGTACTTTCAAAAGTAACATTGAGATGGGGTAGCAGCCAATTTGGAATCCAAAGAGGAAGGGACATCCATTAGGGGAGAGTCCCTCTACATTTGGAGATCCAAATTAGGATTATTTCAAAATATCAAAAGAGAAAAGATAACATCATTTTGTAAGGGGAGTTCTTTTCATTTGTATATCCAATATAAGGAGCCATAGAAGGACAAATAAGTGGATAACGAGATACCCATTCTCAAAATCACTTGAGTCTTAGAAGTAGAATCCGGGTTATTGTTAGTGGTGAC
>NW_021321023.1:0-248 GCF_001605985.2 Dendrobium catenatum | reverse complement strand
TATTTTTTTTATAAAAAAGTTTTTAACTTCAGAAATATTTGTACTAAAAATTTGTTTAAAAAATAGTAATTAGTATAAACAATTTTAGCTCAATAAATTTTTCTACTATAAAATTATTTTAAAATATAATAAAAAAATTTCCCAAAATAAATTTTAATAGATCAAAATGAGCTGCGTTCATTCACAATTATTCACATAAAACCGGCAGCTTCCACCTACACGTGAATAGCAGAAATAGGAAAAACCGC
>NW_021321022.1:0-210 GCF_001605985.2 Dendrobium catenatum | reverse complement strand
TCAAAAAGTAGTCTAAACTTACGATTTTGAAACAAAGCTCTGATACCACTTGTTAAAACTCATTCAATGAGAATTAGGATGATAAGCCTAATTAAATATCCCAAGGCTAACTAAGATGGGGGGTGAATTGGTACTTAAAAATTTTAACCCTCTTCTAAAATTATTGGAAACTAGAACTTTAGTTAATGAGTTTTTCTAGAAAAAGTTTTT
>NW_021321021.1:0-205 GCF_001605985.2 Dendrobium catenatum | reverse complement strand
TTTTAAATCATTAGATTTAAAGAGGATGACCCATACATAAAGTTTAGTCGACCAAGGTTAACTTGTCCAACTAGGTTGAAGTAGGCCTGCGCATTAGGTGCAATATGTCCTATTTGTTATTTAAAATTTGTCGGAAGTGGCTTTGAGTCAATCTATGGTCTCTTCACTTTTTTTTTTCACATTGAATTGTATTTAATGTGGCTTG
>NW_021321020.1:0-962 GCF_001605985.2 Dendrobium catenatum | reverse complement strand
AATCCAACATCATACCAAGTAGATTTACTCATCTTGTTTTAAAAGCAATCTTAACAAAGGCATAATGTCCAGCACTAATGTTGGATATCAGAAATTTCCAATACCTAAAATGATAGACTTTATTATAATAATTCAGAGAAGCATAATAATTTTGTCTAAATTTGTATGATAAATATCAAATACTTAATTCCTAAGAACCAGATATTTTCAATCCACAAAATAATGCAACTATAAAAAATGGTAATTCACTTTCCCAAGATTAGGGGTGTCAATTCAGGTCAGCGGGTCGGGTTCGGGTTGAACCCGGAACTGACCCGGCACTGTTCGGGTCAACCTGAACCCGACCCGTTTTTAAAAACGGGTCAGGTTTCTGGACCCGAATCCGACCCGACACGAATGACCCGAAGTTGACCTAAAATTGCTAATTTTCGGGTCAAAATCGGGTCAATATTCGACTTTTGGGTCAAAAACGGGTCAATCTTGGGTTTTCGGGTCAAATATGAGTTTTCGTGTTACTTTCGGGTCAATTTCGGGTTGCTGGGTCAACCCGACCCGATTTTTAAAACGGGTTAATTTGTTCAACCCGAACCCAACCCGTTTCGGGTTCGGGTTGACCCGAACCCGGATTTTTCCGGGTCGGGTTCGGGTCGTATTTCGGGTCGTGTCAAAAATTGACAGCTCTACCCAAGATTGAGTTTAAGTTGAGTCCATCTACAAGAAGTTCATGTGTTTCTCCTTACGAACTAGAAGAGATTTCATTCAACATTTCTTTTATTTCTTCCTGCCTCTTCAATTTCAATGTGGTCTTTTCGCTCTAGCATTGTGCTCTAATCGGATATTAATTTCCATCCATTTTCAACTTCAGATTGGAAACAAGTCTATAAAGGAATTGTTGAAATATGAATTTAAAGTAAAAAATTTGTTTTCTTTGTTGGAATTCAAGTTAAATGTTTATTATCTTC
>NW_021321019.1:0-311 GCF_001605985.2 Dendrobium catenatum | reverse complement strand
TTAATTAATAATTTCAAAAATTCCATAAGTACTTGAAACTTCAATAATTCATAACTAATTAAAAAAAAATCAAATTGATCAAACTCACTTGCATTCAACTCATAATGATGCATATTTTTTTATTAAAAGTACTAAAATTCCAGAGATCTGCCAAAATTAAAAAGTCAACAAATCGGTCAACATTAAGTCAAAATTAGGCTAAAACTTCAAACCTTTGTAATAAAATGTAGAAAAATTTGATTTCAACGTACTTACTGTCTAACTGATCGTATTAAAGTATAATATTTTAATAAAATACTAAGTATCTAGAA
>NW_021321018.1:0-421 GCF_001605985.2 Dendrobium catenatum | reverse complement strand
GGATAGACTTTGAGGAGACTTTTGTCCTTGTTGCTAGATTTGAAGCCATTAGAATGCTATTAGCCTTTGCCTATTATAAAGGATTTAAGCCTTTTCAAATGGATGTCAAGAGTGCCTTTTTAAATGGGGAAATAAAAGAAGTTATTTTTGTAGAACAACCTCCAGGTTTTCAAAGCTCCCAATTTTCAAATCATGTTTTTAAATTAAAAAAGGCTTTGTATAGTTTAAAGCAGGCACCAAGAGCTTGGTATGAGAGGCTTAGCGCATTCTTACTAGAGAGGGAGTTTGTCAACGGGAACGTAGACACCACCCTTTTTCTTAGGAGAGTTGGAGATGATTTACTCATTGTTCAGTTTTAGGTGGATGATATACTCTTTGGATCGTCTAATAAGAAATTATGTGATGATTTTTCTAAAATAAT
>NW_021321017.1:0-386 GCF_001605985.2 Dendrobium catenatum | reverse complement strand
ATTTGTCCAAATTAAAAACCAATCATCCACTAAACCATCTCTTTGTTGACAGTACAATTGAATAACATCCACTTGATCCATATTCTAATCGTAATAATAGTCATTGTACTAACATTAAAGATCTTTTAATCAGATAGAAATCAGACAAAACAGTCACTGTTTTAGTGGTTCAGCTGCTTATTAACGGTTTAATTTCCATTGAATGATATGAAGCTATATAAGTTTTTAATAAACTTTTGATAGTTACTTCCCTATATGATAAATTTATACTATAAACAAAACTTGAATTACACATATCACTTAGATTTGTGATTGTGGAACTCCTACTCGGTAATTAGTTGTTACTTGGTGTAATATCAAAATCTGCTCCAGGATCGTCCAGGACG
>NW_021321016.1:0-219 GCF_001605985.2 Dendrobium catenatum | reverse complement strand
GAATTTGAATCTCAAATGACTTAAGATGGGGTTTTTTTCTACAGAATCCAAAACACAACGGACAGAGTTTCCTTCGCCCGAAGGCTTATGGAATTGTAAGAAAAAACCCAAGCAAAGTAAATGGTCTAACCCTCTCTACTCCTAGAAGTTCGAAGAGAGTGAAGGGGTTAAGACTAAAATATTTCAAAACTTTCTTAAAGTCAAAGATTTTTCAAACTC
>NW_021321015.1:0-419 GCF_001605985.2 Dendrobium catenatum | reverse complement strand
TTATCCCCGCCTGCTACGTGAGCATTTAAGGGTTTTTTTATGTTTGTTTATTATAAGAAGAAAACAGGCGTTAGAAAAGAAAAAAAAAACACAGATTTCCCCCCTCTGCACCACGTCGGCGTTCGGGGGTACTTATGTAAACATAAAGAAAACACACATTTTTATATCCCCTTCGCCGCAAGCGTCGCACCGGTTTCCCACCCTAAACGCTACTTGAGCGCCTCGGGGGTTTGCCGGCTCGTTGCAAGCTTTGAAGGGGGATTCTTAAATCGTCGCGAGCATCGCACCGGTTTCCCACCCTAAACGCTACGTGAGCGCCTCGGGGGTTTGCCGGTCCGTTGCAAGCATCGAGAAAAGAACCTTTTCACTTTCTTATTTTAAAAGATTAATTATAATTAAAATAATTAATTATTATTAAT
>NW_021321014.1:0-307 GCF_001605985.2 Dendrobium catenatum | reverse complement strand
AGAAACACTATAGTTTTAGTACAAAATATGGAGGGTGCCTCTGAGGAGTGGACGTAGGTCAGGTTGACCGAACCACTATAAAATCTAGTGCGTTCTTTCTTATTATTATTATGCATTTTAATTTCTACACTTTAATTTCCTATAGATGATTGTATGGTTAAAATTTTTTATTTATTTTGTTAATCGCTTCCGCATTAAACATTAATCATGTTTATTTTAAGATATATAAAAATGTTTCTAAAAGATTTTACTTTTTGTTTAAGAATTTTTAAAACCACCAATTCACCACCTCTTAGTTAGCCTCAGG
>NW_021321013.1:0-532 GCF_001605985.2 Dendrobium catenatum | reverse complement strand
CCACACTCCCTTGAGTCTCCCCTCACAGGATCTTCTCTCTCTCTCAAACTCCACCCTATCCTCTCTCCCTTTCAAGCTTTTTCTTCTAGTTTCCCCCACAAGAACGAAGCTACAATGTCTTCCAAAGACACTTACAAAGTGTCATGCCAAATCTTAAATAGAATCTCTCAAAACGAGCCCATTAATGTAAGTTGCCGACATTATCGTCCTGGACGATAGGCATATGATCATGGCCGATCAGTACAAATTAAGCTCATTAGCCCGGGACGATTTGAGACGATCAGAAGAAAATTGGTTACATCGTCCAGGCCGATCTCACGATAGTCCTGGCCGATTAGTTAAAATCAGAGGCAAATCGTCCTGAGCATTGCCATTTTTGAGCTGGCCGATGTTGATCGTCCAGGCCATCGTCCTGGCCGATCCTGTGATCATCCCGGACGATGTGATCGTATCAATCAACCATTAATACTTTCCAAAGATACCAGATCATATTATGCATGATTGAGTTAGATCCTCCTGGATGATAATAATA
>NW_021321012.1:0-269 GCF_001605985.2 Dendrobium catenatum | reverse complement strand
TTCACATATAACTGAACATTATATGCTCTTTGTCTTTTTATCTTGTGCAACTGTAAATCTCTAGCTTTCAATATTATTATTTTTCCTTACCACTGAGAGGAATTTCTTCTTCTTTACTGCTACGGCAATTAATAGCTGGATGGTTCTGAAGACGAGACATCAAATTTTAAATTGAGAGTATAATGATAAAAAATTTCATATTTTTTACGGATATGTACAGAGAAAGTAGAACAGATTGTGTAGACAGAACGAAAGAATATATTTGTTTT
>NW_021321011.1:0-230 GCF_001605985.2 Dendrobium catenatum | reverse complement strand
CTTGAAATTATAATTCTTGAATCTACAAAAAGAGCATAAAATTTGACTAAAGACCATCAAATAATTGATTCAAATCATATGACTTTACTTGATGAATTTGATGAGTTAAATAAAAATCATTGTGAATTAGTTGAAAAGCATGTTGCATTAAAAGTTTCACACACATCACTTGAATCTAATTTTAAGAAGTCTGAAGAGATGGAGAAAAATTTGAGGATTGAAAATGAGGT
>NW_021321010.1:0-316 GCF_001605985.2 Dendrobium catenatum | reverse complement strand
CCACCGTCCAGGGTCTGGGATAGGCTGATCTGGAAAGGTCAATAGAGATGTGGTTAGTTCAAATATGAGCTCAACTTGACCTGGGGGAGTCCAGTCCATCTGGATGGTTCGGGTTGACCCAAACCTATACGGTTTGGGTCATTTTGGCTTAACCCAGGTCAGGTCAGACCATGGGTTGGATGTGGGAGGTAGGTTAGGTTGTGGTGCTCCCAATGCAAATGAAAATTGGGTTTGAATTGCCTTGAGATGGGAGATGGCTAGGGTCAATGTGGTTTTGACCACTTTAGGCTAGCCTAGAGGTTGACCCAAGTCAACC
>NW_021321009.1:0-301 GCF_001605985.2 Dendrobium catenatum | reverse complement strand
AGTCACGTCAACGGTATCAAGCGATACCAAGCCGCTATAGTACCGAGCAATACCAAGTCACAATACAGTAAAAGAGCGACGTTGCTGCCCGCACGGAATAATTTTCTAGTTTGTAGGCAATATTTTGATCTTCGCCATTGATGATCGATAATTATCATTTAAATGTTTTAATATCATACATATGATTATAATCTTATCTACGTTTGTTGCGTCCAGGAGTATTCGCGGCGGTAGAGAAATATAAAGTTTATCGCCTTAGCGTTATACGAAAATCTGGCACGCAATCAGATAAGAGAGAGGG
>NW_021321008.1:0-281 GCF_001605985.2 Dendrobium catenatum | reverse complement strand
AAGAGAAGCTGTTAATAGATCAATATTGAATGTAACATCAAATATCAATCAAAAGCCTTCGGGGAGATGGAGCAAAATGAGCTGTAAATTTTGTAATTTTTTTTATTAATCTTAAATATAGTTCAAAGTCACATAAAATAAATTTAAAAAGTTTTGAAGTAGATTCTGATATATTTTTATATTATTTTTTTTTCCTGAGAAAAACTCCAGTGAGTGGTGAATAGGGAGGTGAAACTGCCCAGCGAAAAAAAATATAAATACGAAATTAAAGCAATGTGCAT
>NW_021321007.1:0-262 GCF_001605985.2 Dendrobium catenatum | reverse complement strand
GACCCGTCTTCGAGTCCTGGATTTGAAAATCATGAGCGGAGAACTTGACAGAGCATTGGTTATCTTTGGTTAAACGATAAATAGATATTAGATTGAAAGAAAGATTTGGAACATGAAGAAGGTGTTGAAGAGAAAGCTTACCTGTAGGAGTCGGTAAAATACCTTTTCCGGTGTGTTGAATTGGTAGTTGGTAGCCGTTTCCAATCGTAATATGCTGATTACCAGTGTAAGATCGACTGGATTGGAGATTATTTTGATCGGC
>NW_021321006.1:0-418 GCF_001605985.2 Dendrobium catenatum | reverse complement strand
TAGTTACTTAAAATAAAAAAAGTAAGCCTATAACAGAACATTACCTATAAGAGCTAAAATTTATAAAACAAACACTTTTGAATAATCACTATAAAAAAGACTAACAATTAGCATACAACCAATCAAAACTCATGTAAATTGAATTAAGATAGACAAAAAAAATAGTTTATAAGATAAATCTTTCACATATGAATGGGCTTATAACAAAATACAACAAGACAATATTAGAATTAAAAAAGGATAAAGTACACATCGCCAAACTCATTGGATTTCAAGCATATGAGTTTTACACTGTATTATCAATCTTAAAATTGAGTAATGAATGCATCATATTTCTTATGTGACCCCTTTGTTGGCTCAAAAAAAATGGCACGAGTGCATGAATCCTGCTTTGCAACCGTAGGATTCCATTTCCCTT
>NW_021321005.1:0-1017 GCF_001605985.2 Dendrobium catenatum | reverse complement strand
AGAATCATGAGTTTGATTAGTGCAAGATATTCCCTTAGCTTTTTCTCCTGGATGGCGTACAACAACAATATGAAACTTTTGTCTCACTACGTGGGGTCGGCTATCTAAAGATAGCATGTAGAAATGTATTCTTTTTCTTGAAGCTTGGGGTATAATAGGTGGTGAAGACATCCGATTGGCTAGAATGACAAAATTATAAGTTCGAGATGTGAAATGTCATGGACTCGATCAAAATATGATGGGCTCCATACAATATGTTGAGTTTGAGATTTAGGCTTTGTTTGGAGAACGGTTTTTTAGTACAGAAATTTTTGCATTAAAAAGTTGTTTTGGAAAACAATAATAAATTTTTTACATATATTATTTGGGATAGCTTTCTTATTGTTTTATTTTTTCGAATGCAACCAATTAATGTGCTCCAATAGCTATCTCTAGACTAACATCTTATTGGTTTGCCTATTGACTTTCTTGGACTACTAATGAAGTTGATGACATCATCCTTTTTTATCTTTTGGTCATTTATAGATTGAAATTTCCATGGAATAAATTGGCATGAGAATGAAGAAACCCAGACTTACTCCGTTCTTGGATTATAGACTTAGGCTTTGTTTGTTTGAGCGTTTTTTTGCCTTTTCCGTTTTTGGGAATGGATGAATTTTTTTTTGTGTTGTTTGGTTCGTCAAATCACGTTCCCAATAACTCCTTTTTTTCATTTTTCTGCAGTTTTGAGAAAGCTTTTTATATATGCTTCTCCGTTAAAAAACTCCATTTTCTAAACTAATGTTTTTTAAAATTATCTTTTACAAAAGCACTAAAAAAACAAACGACGCCTTAAAAAGACTTTGTAGAGGACTTGTAGTTTTAGCCTTTTAGGTCATGTTCCAGTACATTTGAAAGTCTTTATCTTTTAATTATTTATTGTTAAATTAGGATATATGTATAATTATTTTTGCTTTTACTTCTCTTTTTGGTACTTTTCAACAATGAATTTTATGGAAACTTTAGTCATCTACACAT
>NW_021321004.1:0-227 GCF_001605985.2 Dendrobium catenatum | reverse complement strand
GGCCGCCTGAAAAGAATTATAATTATAAAATGTTGACCGGTTTGGCGGCGGCGGCATGAAGAGTTGTTTTGGTAAATACTTCAGATTTTCCCTCTGCGGGGAACGGTGCGTCGGCGAAGAAGAGATCGAGGCGGGCGGTGACGAGATCCGGCCACTTCCCCAACACCTGCTTCCAGGCAGAGAAAACGTGGCCGCCGGCGATACTCGGAAGCGCCTATTGCGTTGGT
>NW_021321003.1:0-311 GCF_001605985.2 Dendrobium catenatum | reverse complement strand
CCCCAAACAAAGTTTTATGCTAAATAAGACAAACTTACACACACATCACATATGTAAGACTCGAACTCAAGACCTCTTTGTTGATAACCAAAGCTCCCAACCAACAAACTAAAGTTAGCTGCGATGAATTAGGATTCTAACTAGTTTGGGTTTTCCTTGCAAACTCCCTGAAAGAATGACAAAGCTGTAATTCATGACATGTTGCTCAATGATAAGTCTCTTATCTTCAAAATTTTATAATTAGACTCTTATAAAAAACATCAACACTTGTCAAGTGCACATTAATAAATATAAAAAATAATAATAATATT
>NW_021321002.1:0-279 GCF_001605985.2 Dendrobium catenatum | reverse complement strand
ACAGAACCAGCTCCCAAGCCTAGGAAAACTGGACTCAGGATAAACAGTGAGAATCCACAAAACGAAGGAGCCCTGGTTGCCCGAAGGCCCTCCAAGGGACAATCCAAGGGGAGCATCATCATTGTCCATTCTCATAATATAAGGCACATCGAAGGGACAGAGGAACCCAAAAAAGCCAACAGCTTATAATCTTTCCAGCTAAGCATTGGCACTCTTCCATTTCATAACCTTCTCAAACATAACACGTTTAATATTCAACAAAACAGTATTGAAGCAATG
>NW_021321001.1:0-229 GCF_001605985.2 Dendrobium catenatum | reverse complement strand
CTTTAATTTTTTGCACTTATTTTTTTGTGGTGATTTTGGTTTGTAATATTTGTTCTTGGTTTTAAAGACTTTTTTTTGAAAGTACCAATTCACCCCTCCCTTGGTTAGCCTCGGGACTAGTTTATAGGGCCTAACATCCCTAACGATCTTTCAACAACAACTCTCTTAACAGATACCACCCAACTCCTAAAAAAAGTAGGAGATGATTAACTCAATGTTCAGATATAAG
>NW_021321000.1:0-342 GCF_001605985.2 Dendrobium catenatum | reverse complement strand
TTGCCGATCACTTGCATGGTCTATGCATAAGAAATCTTCTTGACATTTTAATTCCGTTTAATATAGTAAAATTAACCTAATATCATTCCTAACTAAGCTCACATATTACAACCATAAAATTCAATTTAGAACCATGGCAATCATGCATGACAATAACTACAAGAAAATTAAGTTAATATAGTGAGAACGAAAGTATTTTTGGTGCCCCTATTGATGTCCTGCATTACTTAGATTCTCTCTCCACCCATCAAACAACTCATAAAGTTTGCAAAAATTAGATATCAGAAGGCTGAAATCTTGATAGCATATTAGCCGAAGATCAACCACAGCAATCAGAAGGTA
>NW_021320999.1:0-287 GCF_001605985.2 Dendrobium catenatum | reverse complement strand
AACAAGCTCATTAATGCAAGTTACTGACATTATCGTCCAGGACGATAGGCATATCGTCCTGTACGATCAGTACAATTTAAGCCCAATCACCCGGGACGATTTGAGACGATCAAAAGATGTTTGTTCATATCGTCCTGGAAGATCATATATCATCCTTGACGATCAGAATAAATCGTGGAATATCGACCTCGACATCGCCCTAAAAAATAGCTATCCAATGACCAATTATCCAGCATATTGGCCAGGACATTTTTGCGATCGTCCAGGCCGATTTGATCGTGAAATCA
>NW_021320998.1:0-299 GCF_001605985.2 Dendrobium catenatum | reverse complement strand
CAAATGCAGCCCGACAAATACCACCTGAGATTGGTGACAGGTGGGCATGATGTAGGCAACAATGGGTCACCTACGAACAGTTCCAGGAGCTCGTAGTGGCTACAATGGGTTCCCGTGAATATGTACGAGCCACTTGTGGATAACAACAGTGTGTATGTCGTATGTATAACAAACCACTGTGGACACAAGTACATCTCTTACGACGATCTCTACGATCGCCTGTTGATTGAGAAGGCAATACTGGAGATCAGCAATCAAAGATCCGTCCTCTATAAACAAATCCAGACATCAAACCACCT
>NW_021320997.1:0-290 GCF_001605985.2 Dendrobium catenatum | reverse complement strand
ATATTGAAATGAAATTTTATTTTTCTTTGCTTGATCTCTAAGTGAGTTCATTAGAGGAGAGACCCTAGGTGGGTGAAAGCAATACCCGTCAATCTTTGGAGGAGTCCAAGGTTCGCGGTTTTACGATCTCTTTGTGAGTTCGTTAGTTTACTTTTATCTTATTTGTTTTTTTTTTATTTTATCTCCTTTCTCCCCCACTCCGTCCACCACCCCTTCCAACCTCCCCACCATCGGTGGCTCAACCTCCTCCACTCAATTCATCTTCTAGCTCCACCGCCTAAATCCCACCC
>NW_021320996.1:0-207 GCF_001605985.2 Dendrobium catenatum | reverse complement strand
CAACCCCAGCTGCTTGATCACTAACAGACTGTACAAATCTCTGCACAACTGGCAAGCTCACCTGCACGAAAGAGAATGCATCACACTTGAGAGCCAAATATAGAGCTACACTAAAATAAGACCCAGGAAACCAGTAAGAAAATGTAGTTAACATACATCAGCCTCCAAATGAGCCCTTCTAATGTCACGCATGGGTTCAGCTATGTT
>NW_021320995.1:0-270 GCF_001605985.2 Dendrobium catenatum | reverse complement strand
AAGAGGGAAAGTGGGTGGGTGAGGTGGAGGAAACCGGTGAGTAATGGTTGGGGAAAAGAGATAGGAGAAAAAAAAAACAAAGAGGATTAAGGAAGAGCCACGAACTCGACTTATCTAAGTTGGTGGGTATTGCGCCATCTCCTTCCTCTCCAAGGAAGCTCTCCACTAGAACTCACAAGTTCTCACAATGCTTCAAGCAAGAAAACAAAATTCTCCAATAATCCTTCATTCAATCATTAGCTCAAAACAAAGAAAATGAGGCTATAAATA
>NW_021320994.1:0-216 GCF_001605985.2 Dendrobium catenatum | reverse complement strand
GAATCTTGTTTGCGTTAGAACCAAAATACATTTACAAGGAAATCTATATATAAGAACAATTTCAAACTTGCAATTGTCTAACTGTTAAAATTTTAATTCAATAAATAGTTTCATTTTTCTCATAGTTATAAACATCTTGGTACCAAAAACACATTAATCTTATTATTTAGTTTACCATTAATAATGTATTTACTATTTTAGTAATCTTGTGATTTC
>NW_021320993.1:0-334 GCF_001605985.2 Dendrobium catenatum | reverse complement strand
GGGAAAAAATAAAGTCAGTTGGCCATCACCATTTGTCACTGACACTATCATCTGTTGTCACCCCTGCTTGTCCTGACAGTTCTTGTCAGATCCCTGCATTGGGTACCCATATCCACATCAACTCATGTACCCACCCATACCTAATGGGTTTGGGTGGATATGGGTATGCCCATAGCCTTGTGGATGGGTATTGGTGGGTACTCAATATCGGAGGATAAATTGATTTACATTGCCAATCACATATATCTTATATTACTTCAATCGTCACTGTATAGTGTGCAGCACTTAACCACATTACAATTACGATAAATTCTGATATGCGTCTTGAGAGTTT
>NW_021320992.1:0-212 GCF_001605985.2 Dendrobium catenatum | reverse complement strand
TTCTAACCTTTCCGGAAGGTGTCAACCCTTTTCTGTCATTGCGAAGAAATATGCTAAGTTCGTATGGGACGAGAAGTGTCAAAATGCTTTCGATGATATTAAGCAGTACCTTTCCAAACCGCTAGTTTTGGCAGCCCCAATTCCGGGAAAGCCGTTAATTCTCTACACCGCAGCTTTAGATGAGTCTTTAGGTGCCCTGTTGGCTCAAGTCA
>NW_021320991.1:0-402 GCF_001605985.2 Dendrobium catenatum | reverse complement strand
AAAATTTGCACAATCGATCTAAACAATGGGATCAGATGTGAAAATATTTCAAAATCATACAAAACACTAAAAAAAAAATACACAAAATAAATAAAACTAAAATTACAACAATTAAAAAACATGCACACAAAAGCACATAAACAGAGGGTTTAAACATCATTTTGCTCATGGTCTGATGATTCAGAAGCTAGATCTGCCCAGAAGATTTTTTGCTTTTCATTATTATTCCTTTTTACAATTTGCTTAGGTTTTCTTTTTCTTTAGCAGGAAGAGTTCTTAAATTAGGGCATTGACTTTTCAGATGTTTAGATTTCCTACATCCAAAACAAACAATATTTGAAGAAATCTGAACATTCATATCATTTGTACCTTTATTTCACTTTTGTTGATGCTTATGCTTGT
>NW_021320990.1:0-1107 GCF_001605985.2 Dendrobium catenatum | reverse complement strand
TTATTTTTAATTTTAAATTAATTAGTTTCATTTTTTTTTGTATAATTAAAAATTAATTGATTTTCGGTCTGAATATAGTTTAAATAAAAAATATTGACAAAATATATGTATTTACATCTTCAGCAATTCAGTCGGTTGCTGGAAAACCGCCGCTAAATTACAAAACTGTGGAAAAGAATCAGTTGCCGCCGAAACAGCAGTCGGAAATGAGTGATTTTTTTGTAGTGCTGGTAATTTCAATCTCAAGAAGGTTTGGGAGGAATTTAGATTCAAAGGTGAAAGCTCTCAATTATTTAAGTCTCTTTGGCATAAGAACATTCCCCTATCATATTCTGTTTTAACTTGGATGTGCCTTAAAGGCTTCTTGTCGGTGGATAACCTGTTGTGGAAAAAAGGTTTTAGTTTTCCTTCTAAATGTCAATGATATTTTAATACTGAGAGCATTCAACATGTGTTTGTGAATGGTGTTATTGCTCGTAGAGTTTGGTAGCATTTTTTTAAATTGGTTGGCATTGGCACTTTCAATGATAAATGTGATTTGGATGGCATTCTTAAGATGTGGTTTTCTAAAAGCAAAGGCCACATCCAAAACTTACTGCCTATTGTGATTAATTGGTACCTCTGGAAAAGTAGGAATGATTCTAAGCATAACGAGATCAAAATGTATGCTAACCAAATTATTTCTAATGTGAGGGATAAAATTTTGCAGTTAATTTCTATTAAACTTATTTTTAAAAAACATGTTATAAATTGTCATCTCTTAACTAATCACTTTGGGATGCTTAATGGTTCTAGTAATGTGAGAAAGCTGGATCGTATTGTGAGGTGGATCAAACCGACTGATCTGAGTGTTAAACTGAACACGGATGGTTATGTCCATGCTACTAATGCTGGTATGGGTGGAATTATTAGGGACCTTACTGGCAAGCCTATTGTGGCTTTTTCTGGTCCCCTATTTCTTTGTTCCGTTTTAACTACTGAGCTGATGGGTTTGTATACCGGCTTAGACATGTGTGTGAGATTAGGTATTAATAATGTTAACATTGAGGTTGATTCTAAACTTATTCATGTGATTTCTGCACTACAGGAAAAACGCTGAAAACCGGC
>NW_021320989.1:0-284 GCF_001605985.2 Dendrobium catenatum | reverse complement strand
AGGACGATACAGGACGATAATTAATTTGCCAAAACCCGTTGCTCTCGGGATTTTGCCATACACTGATCGTCCCAGGACGATCCAAAATCGTCCTGGACGATCCAGTTCAGAAATCATTCCAAAAACACTCCAGAAATCAGCCGTTTTCAATGCACTGATCGGCCTGGACGGTCTCAATATCGTCCCGGCCGATCCTGGGAGGAAAATCCAATTCAGATAGGAACAGTAAGGGAACGAGATCTCACAAAAACCACCAAAGGCTCAATTGAGGCACAACTCAAGCT
>NW_021320988.1:0-227 GCF_001605985.2 Dendrobium catenatum | reverse complement strand
AATTTTATGTATGGATGTCACAATAGGTTTTTCGGGTTGTTTTCAGATCCAATCCGGAATTGATCTAGCCTCAACTCACTAAACCTGAATCAGACTCGGCCCCAACTCGACCTAACACTACCCAACTTGTTAACTCGGTTGAGTGCGATAGACAATCGAGCATAGACAGTCGAGCGAGCAAGCGAGCATGATCGGTCGAGTGGGCGAGGGCTAGCGGGGGAGTGAGT
>NW_021320987.1:0-1504 GCF_001605985.2 Dendrobium catenatum | reverse complement strand
CTTTTAGCCTTTGATACTTTCAGTACATTAAGAACAAAGCTTGGTGTAATTGACTTGAATGCTTAAATAAAAATGTTTTTACAACATTGATATTTATGTTTTCATAGTTTATGTTTTTCTGATTTATGTTTTTGTGATTTTTTTTGTTATTTTGAGTGATTTTATTTTTAGAGTGTGCATTTGTCATAGTGTATTGTGATTTGTGTTTTGTTTGATTTTCTTTAATAAAATTTCAAAAATAAAAAAATATGGAAATCGTCCAGGACGAAATTTTTTCTACGGGACGATGTGTGAAAAATTCAATTTACGAGAATTCTAACCATCTTGAGAGCAGTTTTTAATGTAGTTCGTCTGTATGATCTGAATGATCGTCCAGGATGAATTTTTTTTTTCTCTCAAACGTCGGGTTGATTGAATGCAGCAGTTGAATGGATAAGGCAGTTTTAATTGTGAAGTTCGTCCGTATAAACTTTTTGTTCGTCCAGATGAACAGACATCGATTCATAGTAGGGGACAATTTTTAAGTGACATTAAAATGAATTACTTTTGATCGTCTGTACGAAATTTTTTCATCTGTACGATTGGTCAAGTCAAAAAGTCTGTACGAAAGGATGTATCGTAAATTGTGTTGATTACGAAAAGCCGTTACATTTTGGACGAATTTGATCGTCTGTACGAAATTTTTTTGTCCAGACGAACGATAATTTTCGTCCAGGACGAACCTGGACGAACATATCATTTTCTTTAAATATGAAGGCTTTCTAACACAAGAATCACATCTCCAAACATCTCTTTCAATCCTATTCGACTTCCAAATCAACAATAGCCTCCTCTAGCAAGCGACAAAAGGTGTTAGCGAAGAAACCCCACAGGAATGCTTATGAAAACTTTCTCTCAAAAGCAAATGAGGAATCATTTCCTTGTTTTGCCTCTGCTAAAATCCCTCCTTCTCGCATTCTGAATCAAAGCGAGATAAACTTCAAGGTAATGCACATTTTTGCTTCCACTCAGTTTGGATTCATTCTTTCTCTCATCCACCTCTACAACAGACAAACTTTTCTTTACTTCCTAACCAATATGAGTTTCAATTCCGACCACTCCTCCATAAGTTCTTTCATTTTTAAACAAAAAGTTGAAATCACTAAGCACGACTTAGGTGCCTTTCTAAACTTAAGAACTGATGGTTTTAGAGCCCACACCCTTATGAACGAGAACACCTTCAAATGATTTGAAATAAATAGGGTGATTAGAGGAAATGGCCTAAATTATCATATTGCTAGAGTTTCTAGAATGACCAAAAATGCTCGAATCATCCAGCACATTCTTCGATCTTCAATTATTCCAAAGCTGGTGATAGGATCAACATTACTCCACTCCTTTCTGTTGTAACTTTTTTGATTATGAATGATAAGCCTTTCGATGAAGCCCAACTTATCTTAGACCATCTTTATGGGCTTTCAAAAATTGGGCATGCTGAACAGAAAAGAAAAAGGAATATTTCATT
>NW_021320986.1:0-456 GCF_001605985.2 Dendrobium catenatum | reverse complement strand
CTTCCAAGGACGAGAAACTCTAGACGAAGAACAAGCAGAGCGATCCTTGAAGGAACCCTTGTGAATTCCCTCACAAGCTCCCCCTCATAAGATCCTCTCTCTCTCCCTCTCTCTCTTTCTCTCCTCAAGGCCTTCTCAGGTCAAGGCAGTAGCCAAAGGTCCTAAAAAATGTTGAGCAAGAGCTCTTAAATAGAAGAGCATCAAAGAAGCTCATTAATTTCAAGTTGCTGACATTATCATCCAGGCTGATATGGACATCGGCCTGGCCGATCAGTACAAAACTCAAAATATCGGCCAGAGTATCGCCCTGGATGCAAAACTGGACGATTGAAAATTGGCTTGATCTTCTAGGCCGATCTCACGATCGTCCTGACCGATCAGTTCAAATCATGGGAAAATCATCCTGAGAATCGCCCTGAATACGAGCTAGCCGATATTTATCGTCCTGAAGTAACT
>NW_021320985.1:0-204 GCF_001605985.2 Dendrobium catenatum | reverse complement strand
GCGGCGGTTGACAGCTATCAAGCAAACTTGCTTGTGGTGTAAATCATTCTCGCTCAAAATTAACCCAGTTTGATTAACCCCAAAAATGAACTAGAATGATTTACGTTAATTTTACTTTACTTTTGATTCTTTTTAATCCAAACATACACCAAATTATCAAAACCAATATATATTTGAAATACTTTATGCTTTAAAGTAGTCCAA
>NW_021320984.1:0-315 GCF_001605985.2 Dendrobium catenatum | reverse complement strand
GAGGCATCGGATGTTTTGGAGCAAGGAAGAAAATGAGTCATTTTGGAGAACCGATCAACCACAACACAAATGGGATCATTCCTATGGAGTGACGGAGTGTCTTAGGCAGGCCTAAGATAAAGTTCATGCTAACATCTTGCCAAGGACAACTAGGGACAAGTAGAGGAGTGTAAAAACCCGTGTTTTGCTTACGTTGTTTGGCCAGTTGGCAGGTGTGACACCGACTGACCAACCGACCTACATCTCTCTTCAGGCTGAGCCAATAGAAGCGATACTCTATGGATTCGATAGTTTTGTCCCGACCGAAGTGCCCAG
>NW_021320983.1:0-242 GCF_001605985.2 Dendrobium catenatum | reverse complement strand
TCTAAGTACCCTGCTTGAAGGGTAGATGTATTAGATATAGGCTTCATTTGGGACAACTTTTTTAATGCTTCTTAGTTAAAAAAAATTATTGAATTAAGAAATTTTGTATCATAAAATTATTTTAGAAAGTAATTAAAAAATTGTTCCAAATTTAACCATAATCTTTATTAAGAAAGTTAGAAATAGGGCTAAAAATATTTAATTAGAAAAGATTAAAAATATTTATTTATTATATTTAAATG
>NW_021320982.1:0-274 GCF_001605985.2 Dendrobium catenatum | reverse complement strand
TTCAAGAATGACTAGAAATAGTTCTATTAAGACTAAGAGTGGGGGAATCTCCCCATTCAAGTCAAAATGAATTCCATTAGCTTTTGGAATTGTAGGGGGGCTAATAAAAAGGAAGCCTCCTTTTATTTGAAAGATTTTATTAAGGAATGAAATGTTTTTTTCGTTGGCATTGTTGAGACAAAGTTAGCTACTCTTTCTAATGAAGACTTTGTAAATATGATGGAAAATGATTGGAACTTTATTCTTCATCCTTCTAGAGGGAACTCAGGAGGAA
>NW_021320981.1:0-531 GCF_001605985.2 Dendrobium catenatum | reverse complement strand
AAAAGTAGAAGGCATCCCTAAAGGGGAGAGTCTTCTTACATTTGGAAGATCGAGTTGGATGGCTTTAGATATCCAAAAAGAAAATGCAATGCCCCCTACCAAGGAGAAATTGTCTCTTCGTTTGGATATTCAAGCCATTACGGATCCAAGGAGTCCAAGGAGGAGAGATCCAAGGAGTCTAAGGAGGAGAGATCCAAGGAGTCCAAGGAGGAGAGTTCCAAGGAGTCCAAGGAGAAGAAGACACCTAGAAGACTGAAGACCTGAAGACCAATATCCCACTCAAATTCATTTGCGTATGTCATAGGCTTAGAAATCCGGGTTGTTGGAGGTGGTGCCCGGCCACTTTACTTTCTACATATCTGAGTTGTAATAAGGGAAATTTGCCTATGGCCATTTAGTTGATTATTCTTTTGGATTTATATTGATGTGTTTACCTGATTGCGCATTAGAAATTACCTGATTTTTCTAGGTTTCTTTCTTACATGCCAATTTTATTTTCGCCTGGACTTTTGTTAGGCTCTCTAAGGACTA
>NW_021320980.1:0-257 GCF_001605985.2 Dendrobium catenatum | reverse complement strand
TCTTATTTATAGTGTGTAAAATACTTGTACGTATCATATATAAACTTGTATATAGTGTGTAAAAAAATTTTTACGACCTCGGGAAGCTCCTCGAGGCCAGCCCCGGCTTCTAGGTTTCATTGACTCCTTTAAATGAGGGGTTCGCCACCCCTGGTCGGTAGGTACAGTAACTACATTATTTTAAGTTGAGAAAATTGCAAAGGGATAATCCTTGCCTATGCCATTTTAAAAAAAAAAATGAAAACTTATCAACCAGA
>NW_021320979.1:0-322 GCF_001605985.2 Dendrobium catenatum | reverse complement strand
CTCCAAGTGTCGGCAAAGAATCGGATCTCCTTGACTGATCTTCTTCACAAGAAATCTAGAATGAAGAGAGAAAAGAGTGAAGTAATCAAAAACCAAAAGTAGAAACTCTTACCTTTGAGTATCAAGTGCAACCTTCACGCTCTAGTAGTAAGAATTCTCCTTAAAACACTCTCTCACACTCCCTCCTTGACTCTCCTTTCAATTGGCACGAACATCAGTAGGAAAAAAGATTAAGTGGCAGTTTATATTGGACTTTATATAGGAAAGACACAAAAAATCGTTCAGTACGATCGTGGATCATCCCGGACGATGTTACTTAATT
>NW_021320978.1:0-1001 GCF_001605985.2 Dendrobium catenatum | reverse complement strand
ATGTGTTGGTTCGCAATCTTACCAAACTTGTTGATTCCGCATTGTTTTGAAATGGGCAATTAGCATGTGAGCCTACATTTATTTTATACCACGTGATTTAGAAGCTTTAAGAGTAGATGGTGACAAATCATGAGAAGCTATGGCTAATTCTTTGCCAAGACATATACATTAGTCGTTGGTGTTTATGTATCCTTAGAAAATTGCACAAGTCTTGATAAGGATAATGAAAGGAAAATGTTGGGTGAACATGGCTTGTCTTATTTGAACATGGCGAGAGCTTTTGTGATCTGTTTTTTTTTTTAGACTCTTCAATCTTCATTTGTGAATGGTTTTCTTGGTTGTTTTCTTGCACAATGTTAAAGGACTTTGTTAGTAAATTTGGAGAGCGTGTTACATGAGATTGTTATAAAATGCTTTTAAAAAAAGTATACTTTTTAGATTGTTCTTCATGCCAAAATTTCAATGAGCTTTGTGTCGATTGCGGGAAATGATGAGTTTGCTCGTTCATATTATTGTGCAAAAAGCATGTACGAAAGCATTTATATAATTTGATTTATGTGGTTTTCTTTTGTGAATGGTTGGAGAAAGTTAAAACAAAAGTGTATAACTATTCTAAACCTACATTCCTACACGACTTATACTTTAGTTGATATTTGTAGAAGAAGCATGAATCGTTTAAAGCTAAGAAAGAATGATATTTTAGCATCGTGCAAATATTCAAATAGGTCCAGAATTTGAGATTTTATGGCTATTGTACATGAGAAATCCTACGATATTTGGGTGAAGCTTTCATTGTTCATATGTGAGGTTCCCTACTGCTTTTGTGTGACTTTTCCTACTGTTTTTGGTGGAAAACAAGTACAGAATTTAGAAGTATTATGGCTGTTTTTACACAAAATTCCTAAGACATTTGGATAGGTTTGTCATTGCTTTGCGGTGAAATTTCCTACAATTTTTGTAAGCTTTTTCTCACCGGTTTTGTGAAAGGTAAGTGCGGATTT
>NW_021320977.1:0-938 GCF_001605985.2 Dendrobium catenatum | reverse complement strand
ATCTCTTGTAAGCTTCTGCACTTCACCTTTGTTTAACGATTTAAATCCTTCACTATTCCAAATAATATCCAATTGTATTAATTATTTCTGAACAACCTTCTAAAATTAAATATTATCAAGATAATATTGAATTGATTTGATATCGTTAAAGATAACTTCAAATGCGTTGGGCATCATCTATATAACATTAAATGCTTTAAATTTATCATATCTTGATTACAATTCATCATTTACTATAAATCACTAGAAATATTTGAAAGTTAAATATTTTCAAATCAAAAAGTACTTTTCTTAGAAGATGATATCAACAAAGGTGGATGAGATATTTTGCTAAACTTTTTAATGAAGAATGTGAAAATACAATTAACTTTGGTGACTTTAGCACCCTAAATGAAAATAATTTTTTTTATTTTTTTCGGCATATTAGTAAAACCAAAGTTAGAGAGGCTTTAAAGAAAATGAAGTGTGGAAAAACTGTTGGACCTGATGATATTCCAATGGAGGTGAAAATGCTTAGAAGATGAAGGAATTTCTAAGATGAAGGAATTTCTTGGCTTATTAAACTTTTTAATATTGTTTTGAAGACTAAAAAGATGTTAGATCAGTGGAGAATGAGTGTATTAATTCCTATTATTAAGAATAAAGGTGATGCACAGGAGCGTGCGAATTATAGAGGAATTAAGTTAATGTGTCATACTTTAAAACTATGGGAGCGAGTTATGGAGTGTAGGTTGCGACGTGACACTAATGTTTCTCAAAATCAAATTGGATTCATGTCGGGTAGGTCTACTATGGAAGCCCATACATTTATTGAGAGGTTTGATGGAGAAATATAGAGAGAATAAGAAGGATCTACATATTATATTTATTGATTTAGAGAAAGCATATGATAAAGTTTCAGGATAAGTGCTATGGAGAGTTCTTGAAAAGAAAGGAGT
>NW_021320976.1:0-279 GCF_001605985.2 Dendrobium catenatum | reverse complement strand
CTGCGGAAAAGCTGCGAGCTCGTCTCGATCGCATCCCAGATCGGGCCTTTAAAATGAGAAGGAAACCCCCTCATTCGCAGGACACCGACGCCTCCTCTCATCCACGATCGCTGCAGCTCTTCATCCCGATCTCCCAGCTTCTTCCACACACACAAAGCTCCTCCGATCAAAGCCTCTCCCGATCGAGCTCTCACCACGACCAGTCCTTCCTCTCCGACCAAATCCCGTTCGCTATCTGCAGCTCCAACCTGACGCCTCCATATCTCCGATCTCCTCCAA
>NW_021320975.1:0-1160 GCF_001605985.2 Dendrobium catenatum | reverse complement strand
AAAGTTTTTACTGAACCATTGGGCAGATCGGCGTACCATTCAAAAGCGATGCCGGAAAGACTACTTATAAATTGGCGAAATAGTAGATCATCTGACCCTCCCACATTGCAACAGCTTGCTCTAAAGTGGGCTAGATGCTGTCTCGGGTTTTCTATTCTAGTGAAAGTTTTAAAAGTTGGTGGCACGAAGCCTTTTGGGTAAAGAACTGAATCATATTCTTCGGGGTAGGGTCTACCCTTTGGAATAGATGTGGTTCCTTGGGAAAAGGCTAAGGCCTCCCTAACCTGGTTCTCAATCAGTTGCTTAATGTCTTTCTGGGGCAAAGTTGAAGGAACAGGGGGAATTGTAGGTGCTGCTGGAGATGCCTCTGATAGGAAAGGAGGAATCACTGGTGTCAACTCAGGAGGCTTGAGACCAGATTCTGTCTTTCTAACTTTTTCCACAATCTCTCAAGTCGTTTGTTGGATCTTAAGCGAATCCTGCTCTGACTTATCAAATCTTTCTTGCATTTCTTTGACTTGTGACATCATAGTTGTCAACTGGTTCTCCAAATCTTTAATGTGTTCTTCACCCCTAGCCCTTACGGACTCATATGAATCGGACCCAGCAACTTGTGGGTCATCATCTCTAGCAAGCCGACGTCTAGCGGGTTCGGCCTCCTTGTTGGAACCTCTAGTTTCGACCATGGAGACTCTTCCAACATAGTCATCTTCCTCTCCAAGGAGGTCATCCAGGTCTGGATCAAAAGAAGCCATTCCCTCTTTGTTTAACAGAATGTTTCTTATCTCTTGTACTACCTCCTCAACTGGTCTATCCCTGATTGACTTGGGATCGAGGGGTAAGTATCCCTTATATTCAGCCATATCAAACAACTCTTCAGAATCCAGGAGAGTAATGATTTCTATAAGTTTCAGGTTAGGATCTGAATGAGACTTTATAACTATCTCTTCTTCTATCCCAAGATCTATGTCAATTCCCTCCTTCTCAACTGTCCCAAGGTCGGTAGTCGGAGAAGTGGCGTTCTCTACAGGGAGAGGGACATATACCTCATGAGGTGAAGGAGGAGCCTGTAAGGAAATAGCTCCTACATCAGGTAAGGTAAGGTCCTCAGACTCTTGTGTATGAGGCCTAGGAATGACACAGGGATCTAAGCTGTCAAC
>NW_021320974.1:0-247 GCF_001605985.2 Dendrobium catenatum | reverse complement strand
TTAAATATAATATATAAATATTATTTACCCTTAAACAGTACAAAACATCATTTCCATTTAGGCTTAATATGCAGCTAGTAGGAAAAAAGTTTACACTATATCCTTTATCACATTGCTAGCTAATACTCAAAAGATTATACTTTAAGCTTTATATAATTAGCACATTTTTAATGAAAACTTTTGCAAGTTTCCAATCATACCTTATCCAACCACCTTTCTAGTGGTGTTTTCTTCAAGTGTAACCCTA
>NW_021320973.1:0-289 GCF_001605985.2 Dendrobium catenatum | reverse complement strand
ACTTTTTTCCAGGTACGTAATTTTTTTTTTTTTTCTTGAACAAAATTTTCTTCGGTAGCTCAACATCGATTTTCTAAATTAAGGCGAAGCATGAAGTATACTTATGGGCTTAAAATAGTTCGTAAGACTGAGTGCAAGTAATACAAAAAAACATCGCAAGAAAAACAAAAACATCGCAAGAAAACAGAAATATAAATTTTACAAGATTCATGAAATAATTTCAGCTATACCTACGACTCACTATAAAAAAAATTTCACCAATTCAGAGATGATTGCATTGGCCAGTAGA
>NW_021320972.1:0-250 GCF_001605985.2 Dendrobium catenatum | reverse complement strand
TTTTATTCAAATTTAGCTTTACTTACCCTTTCCCTTTAAATATCCCTCTTCCTCTTCATGTAAGGGGCGCACAAAAAAAAAACTCTAGCAATTCTTCCATTCTTATTTTCTTATTTACATGCAAACTCTTGAGAGGAAGAACTTTGATTTTCATTCCAAGAGCTCTTTTTATTTGCGAGATCAAATTCTTGGTTGGAAATCTTCAACGCACTTAATCGTGTAATATCTCTTAGAGTTCTTGAGTTTGCTT
>NW_021320971.1:0-218 GCF_001605985.2 Dendrobium catenatum | reverse complement strand
CTGGTATGGGAAACTTATCAGGTACCGTTTCCTTGTTGAGTGCACGATAGTCTACACAAAAACGCCAGCTGCCATCCTTCTTCTTCACTAATAGAACAGGACTAGAGAACGGGCTGGTGCTGGGCTTGATGATCCCTGCTTCCAGCATTTCTCTGATCAACCTTTCTATTTCATCCTTTTGAAACTGAGGGTATCGATAAGGTCGCACGCTGACCGGC
>NW_021320970.1:0-1026 GCF_001605985.2 Dendrobium catenatum | reverse complement strand
CGCGTCTAGAGCGAACCACGTTTGTTGTATGCTGATTAACCCTATGGATCTCCGAATATTAGTTCTAGATGTCACACAAGGGTCCTATTTAGCGGATCTCCAAAAGCTTATTTGGATGTCACACTATGGTTTCATTTTGCACATCTTCGAGAGCCTGTTCGGATGTTACGCTAAGGTTTTAGATCTCCAAGAGCTCCTTTGGATGTCACACTAAGATTTTTATTTAGTGGATCTCCAAAAGCTCGTTTGTATGTCACACTAGGATTTTTATTTAGTGGATCTCCAAAAATTTATTTGGATGTCACACTAATTTTCTTTCTCCACTGCTCTTTTAGACATGTCCATGGAAGGTTGATATCTTATCTTTGTAGATGGATGCTAGTGGATATTATCTGCTCAATATTCTTCTATCATCTTATTGTATTTTGATGAAATTTTAAATATTTATTTGGGGATCTCGGCATGCAAAGCGATGTCGACCCAAATAAATATTTAAAATGCCCCCAGCCTTTAGAGACATTTGTAGATGTCATCCAGGGTGCTCCTTCTGCAGCCTTGGCCTGAGTCCTGAGATTTTGATCCTTCAGTCCTGTGCTTAGTGCTGCAGACTTGGTGAAGGGTTGTCTGATTTGTCTTTGGTGACTTGTCAGAAAATTTGTATGCCTTTTTCCCTTTGCTTCTAGCTTTGGCGGGCTTGATGAAGAGGTAGATGCTGGTGACCTAAACCCTTAGGTTTGTACTAGGTCGATGGCGAAGAGTCATCGGTCCTAAGCTTTGTGCATAACGGAATTGTTAATGAAAGAATCCACTTAGTTCAGCCTTGGGCTTTGGTTGAATTGTGGGATAATTTTCTTCGGTCCTTTGCTTTGCGCTTTAACGGACTTGTTGAAGAATTTACAGGTTTTGAATTTAGTTGATAGTACCGAACGTAGGTAGTATCTTAATCCTTAACCACTTGAGAAGACTTTGATCTGAGTCACTTGAGTTCATCAGATCAGGAGAGCTAGAATTTGACAGCTCTTTGTC
>NW_021320969.1:0-212 GCF_001605985.2 Dendrobium catenatum | reverse complement strand
CCTAAAATATTAATATTTAAACTCTAATTAAAATTTCTCTTCTGCCTTTTAACAAATCAAATGCAAACAATTTCAACTAAATCATCCTACATAGGATCTATCCAAAATTGCACAGCCTACACACACCTTAGACCTGTTTGGTTAGGACACGACTTCTAGCCCTAGGTTAGGCTGACATTTTCTTTCATTATTCAGTATTTACTACATGCACA
>NW_021320968.1:0-638 GCF_001605985.2 Dendrobium catenatum | reverse complement strand
TTTCTCTTTACCCACTTCAAGTTAGAAAACTTATTTTAAGTGGGGATATTGATCTCTGGTTCTGGTGCTGGCAGATTGGAGGGATGGACTGATACAGGTAATTGCTGAGCGCGTAACTCTGCATTCATCTTTCTTCTCTGCCTCCTTGTAAGCCTTCCTCCAGATGAAGAGGCTTCAGCATCATACCTCCCAGGTGCAACAGGCGCTCTGGGCAGGGTAGTGGTGTTTGCAGTCACCACAGAGATCTTTCTTCCAGTGACGACCCTCTTTGCAGTAAGGGCCTCAGGCTGGGATAGTCTCTCGAACACAGAAGTTCTTCCTTGAGCAGTACCTCTGGTAGCAGTCCTTGTAGAGTGAGACCTTCCAGAGAATTCTTCAGATTTGACGCCGTACACAGGAACGGCTGCAGCCCTTGAAGTAGCTGCTGAGAATTCGAGTCCGCCAAAGTGGATGGTGGCTCCAGTATTTCCAAGCTCTATGACAGTATTAGCCAGTTGAATTCTGGCTCCTCGTCCCAGTTGGACGGTCATCGGTGTGTCCTGCATTTCCATTCTACACGAAAAATGAAAGGCAGGGGTTAGTGATCAGAATCAATGCATCCCCCCACACTTTCATAAAATAGGAATAACGCAGAACGA
>NW_021320967.1:0-256 GCF_001605985.2 Dendrobium catenatum | reverse complement strand
AGAAGGGATGAAGAGTGAAGAAACATGGCTGGAACGACCTGAATTTAAAGAAACGGCCATATCGTCCTGGCCGATCGCAGAATCGTCCAGGCCGATATGGTTCAATAATTATGTACAGGCTGATTGGTCAAAAAGGCGGTCCGAAAGTCCGGGTCGATCAGATATTGGCCAGGCCGATTAGACACAGGTGATCGTCCCGAGGAGTCAATCCGGACTACCATTGAAAAAAAAACAGATCGTCCGAGCCGATTAGGTG
>NW_021320966.1:0-314 GCF_001605985.2 Dendrobium catenatum | reverse complement strand
TTCACTTGTATTTAAACTCGTATTTACTTTCGTATTTACGCACATATTTACGTTGGTATTTCACCTATTAGTGAATACTCTAGGAATCCAATGCCAGAGCCTCGAAATGACATTTTAGGATCCTAAGTAGATGGGGCCCGCAGGTGTACTTTATCCGTCCTTTAGCAAAGGATCCTAGGCTGGTGGGGCCCACATGTGTACCTTCCCTGTCTTGTAGCAATGGGATCTTAGGCTAGTGGGGCCCGCAAATAATTCAAACTCAATGTTATAAATAGGAGGGGGTTTCAACTCATTTCTTCCCATCCCATTTCTAT
>NW_021320965.1:0-245 GCF_001605985.2 Dendrobium catenatum | reverse complement strand
TATTCCTATTGGTATAGGGCCGTTATGCTGCCAAAATTTCTTCAATATTTTGGTGGCAGGAAAATTTTTTTAGGTTAATTAATTAAGATAAAAATTATAGTTCTTAGTGAGTCTTCTCAATATTATCACTTGAACTTAAAGTGAAGGTTCATTTTGAGTCACTAATTTTGAGTCTGGTTTACAACTTAAAATCTTAGGATAATGTTATTTTGATGATGTATTTCATCTAGGATGATTGCTTATGA
>NW_021320964.1:0-305 GCF_001605985.2 Dendrobium catenatum | reverse complement strand
GAAACTTTATTTTTAAAGAAGGATCAAGTTCTGGGATCGCATTTACCAGTAAGAACTAGAGGAAAAACTACTTATGGAGGTTTGGAGGAAGATTTCCAAGTAAAGAAAGATTATTATGGTCAAGACTCTAAATCAAATAGAGACAGAGGGTGTCGAGGACCTGCATATCCTTGACTCCTCCTTAAAGGGAGTCATTTTTACCCTTTAGGTGCTAATATGGTGGAGGAGAGGGTGACTAGGATAGCTAGTACCCCACAACTCCAGATGGACTATTCAAATAAGAAAACTCCTAAGGAGAAAAGACT
>NW_021320963.1:0-222 GCF_001605985.2 Dendrobium catenatum | reverse complement strand
CAAGTGAGATAGTTTCTCAACTAAAAGGAGAATGATTAAGGTTTTGTTTGGAATGGCTTTCTTACTATTTTTTAAAGGTTCTTTCTAGTACAAAAATTATTATTTTTTCATCTAGAAAGCTGCTTTAAGAATTAACAAGAATGTCGTACCAAACAAAGCCTAAGTCGTTTTCCTCCCCATGACAAAATTCAATGTAGAGTAATTATCAACATCCAAGCCCAT
>NW_021320962.1:0-217 GCF_001605985.2 Dendrobium catenatum | reverse complement strand
GAGTCCACATTGGACTTGACCCAAACAAATTTGAGTCGATTCAGGTCCGATTGGGTCCGATCAAGCCAATTTTGTGAAATTGGACATGAATCAGTGTTGAATTGTGAAAAATTTGGTTCGACGAGGCTCAACAAGGTTCGACTGTGTTTGATTTGATTTTAATATAATTAAATTTAATTTAATTTAATTTAATTGATGTTTAATTTGGGTTGATTTT
>NW_021320961.1:0-276 GCF_001605985.2 Dendrobium catenatum | reverse complement strand
TTTAAATTATCGGCCAGGACGATTCAAGGATCGGCCTGGACAAAATTACCAACTTATGCCTTAATTGATCAGGAAATCGAGGGAGTAATTAAGGATGATTGATACGATCATATCATCCAGGATGATCGCAGGATCGGCCAGGACGATCTATTCAAAATCCTTAAGTTACTTCAGGATGATAAATATCGGCCAGCTCAAAAACAGGGCGTGCTCAGGATGATTTGTCTCTGATTTGAACTAATCGGCCAGGACTATCGTGTGATTGGCCGGGCCGAT
>NW_021320960.1:0-1586 GCF_001605985.2 Dendrobium catenatum | reverse complement strand
TCGTGAAAAGTCAATTAAATCGGATTAACGTAAAATTTATCAAAATAAGTAAGCAGAAAATTACAATCAATCAGATTAGTGAAAACCAAAAGAAATAGGAAAAGCTAATACCTGATGTCGGTAATTCCCACAGCCCGAAGATCCTGCAATCGGGATGGTCCATCTCGTCCCGACAAAATCATCCCCATCGGCTTCCAGGCGGCGGCCGGAGATTTCTGACGCCAATCGAAGGACCGGATCCAAGCGAGCGTAGGAAAGTAAGAGATGACAGGAGAGGAGAGATAGGAGAGAAACAAAAATAGCGGCGATGCTATAGAGCGTTAAAGCCTTGTATTTGATGGACACCATTGTTGCCTGCATGAAACCCTAAGGGGCTGTTTGGTATGGGATTTATCGTGGGATTTAAGTCGGATTTACGCTAAATCCAGCCAAACGGTTTTTGTGCGACAGTTAAATCCCGGGATTCGGTAAATCCGGATTTGCGGATTTAGGGCTTAAATCCCGGATTTGCTAAATCCCTCAGTTCGTGGGATTTAACGTGATTTACCCGAAGAAGCGCGTGAAAGGGAGAAAGTTACCTCACAGCCAGCGAGCTCCGTTCTTCCTTCCGATCAAAATGTCGTAACTTCCGATCGGATAGGAAGGCGTCGAAGGAGCGAAATCGAAACAGCCACGAAGGAGCTGAAAAGCGACGCGTGCAATCTAATACACCTGCAAAAAGCAACTAAGCCGAACAACAACGACGAAAAGAGACTTAAGTTATCATGGACCGGATCCAAGCGAGCGCTGCAGCCTTGCTAACTACTGGATTCAATTGACTTTTTGTAATGAAAATAAGAAAACGAGGAACCTATGAACCGATGATGGAGGTAGATGAAAAAAATTAAGTCAGAACGGGGTCGTTATTTCTGGCAGACGGTGGAGCGCCAAACAGTAAGCCCGCGGGAAGCTGCCTATGCTGCCATTCTCCCTTTACTATTTTTGCGTTTATTCTCAAATAAAAGAAAAAATTAGGTAAGAATTTTCTAATTTTATTTTCTGATTTTAAAATTTTGTATACAATTTTAAATCAGCATAAAAAAGTATCTTGATCACGAATCTTGATGCATATTGAAATAGAGAATTTTGTGGGTGCTATATGTTGATGTAATAATACAAAGTGATTGGTCTTTGTTTATAAGCTTAGGCATTTGGGTTTAGGACTGCAACCAAGTCAACCCGGCTCGTGAGTCGGCTCGGAACATAGTTTTGAGCTCGAAAGCTTGTCGAGCTCGAGCTTGAACAGGCGTTGGACTCGACTCGTCGGCTCGACGGCGGAGCTTGCGGGCGGGAAACCAAATCGCGAGCGGGGAAATCCAAATCGCGAGAGATCGCGAGCGGGAAATTGGAATCGCGAGCGGGACGACGACGGACGAGCTCGGATGACCCCTTCCGAAGACGGCGAAGACAACTACATGATATGGATGACGACAAATCTCTGCTCGACGACGACGGATCTCTGGTCGGCTTGGGACGACGAACACGACGATGGACTCGATTGTGGAGCTCGACTTGAAGACGAGTCGAGCTCGAGCTCGGATTTTAAA
>NW_021320959.1:0-324 GCF_001605985.2 Dendrobium catenatum | reverse complement strand
TCCCGTGGATCTTGCGGCTCGTGCAGCTAGAGAAGGAGGCGGAGAAGTTCTGCCTCATTCTCGCCTGGGTTGGTCCCGCATGCATTGGCTGGACCGGTCTAACAAAAAGGTGATTCTTTGAAGTTGAAGAAGAATAATTTTTACTCCAAAGCATCATATATACTTGTGGGTTACGAAAATTCGGCCCCAGCCTTCGCCCGGCTGTATGCTTTTCTTTTCAGGGGAGTTTTAATGGAATTAAGTTATGGGGTAAATTTTGGAAGGTAGATGAGTTTGTAGATAAGACACTATCAAGAGATTTCTCCCTCATTTTGCGAGGATTTT
>NW_021320958.1:0-329 GCF_001605985.2 Dendrobium catenatum | reverse complement strand
ACGTGTAGATCCTCCACGATAGCAACTACTCTTGACGGATATCCAAGGTCGACGAACTAAGATGTTCTCTTCATCGTGGGCTGAAAAAGTAGCCAAAATCCTTCCAAAAATTTGAATAAATTTTCAGACTTTTTTGGCCCAAAATCTGAGAGAAAATCTCAGATTTCTCTAAGGAGACAACATAATTCTTTGGAGGAAAGCTTGTGCCGGCAATTCAAGAGACAGCTTAATGAGAGGGAAGAAAGTTTGGAAAGAAAAAAAGGGAGCACGGTAAAGGCTTGGGCGGCAATGGAGAGGTGCGAAGAAAATTATTTCCAAAGCAGCAGAAG
>NW_021320957.1:0-308 GCF_001605985.2 Dendrobium catenatum | reverse complement strand
TGCCCACTTTTTTTGGAAACAAAAATGGAATAAAGATGACAAAAGCAAGAAAGGCCATTAATGCGAAGTTAGAAATTATTAGGTGTGGCTCATAAGGGTCCTGAGGCCAATTTGGACGTGCCATGTCACATTGATGCACCAGGCTTCGAGTGATGTGGCGTGTCCGAATTAACTGGATGTTGTAACTAACAATTTTTCGAGGTGCGGTTGGCACTGTTGATAGCTGCCCAAACAAAATTATTATTATTTTTTTATTTTCATATTTTGGGAATGCGTAATATTAACTTTGTTCATGCTGATCACAATGT
>NW_021320956.1:0-334 GCF_001605985.2 Dendrobium catenatum | reverse complement strand
CATAGCTGCAAATAAGAGTCACTGTGGACCAAATATTCTTTGTAACATGAGAAAACCATTATGTTTCAAATCATAACGGTCTAAACTCCATTGCGAAAAAAAAAAATGAAGGGAATGTAAGATATCCTTCAACCAAGAATTTTCTCCTGTCAAGTATATATTTGTTGACCTTCATGTTATGCCCAAAGAAGAAAAAAAATGAGGACTCAAAATCATACCAGGAATCCATCGGATCCAGGAATCTCGCTGACGGAGTCGCCAGAAATCTGTGGGCTCCGAAAATTCGGCCCCGGCCTCCCCCCGCTTTTCTTTTTATTCGGCGAGGGAGTTTTAA
>NW_021320955.1:0-779 GCF_001605985.2 Dendrobium catenatum | reverse complement strand
CATTCATGTTCAGGATAAACATACCTGTATAATAGGCCTATTTACTACTTTGAAAATGATTATATTTATTACTATGAGCATATATTATATGCATTATTTCTATGCATACAGATAAATATGTCTGAGGAGTTGCCAGAAAGAATGACTGGTCAGTCATCTAGGCCTGATGCAGAAACAGGAAGGAATGAGGAAAATAAGTCTAAGGAGCTTCAAGATATTGTGCAATTGATTTCACAAGTGGTAGATAAAATGGCATCTATGGAGAAATCTTCTACCAGCAGTGGACCTAGATCATAAAATATCAGTGAAGTTGATCGACATTTAAAATTATTTCAAACTTTTAAACCTCCAGCATTTAAAGGTGTAAGTGATCCAATAGTGGCTGATGACTGGTTGTTGAAGATTTGAAAGATTCTAGATGGTATGATATGTCCAGAAAATAGGAAGGTACCATTGGCTACATTTGTGCTAGAAGGAGAAGCAGAAAGATGGTGGCAAGCACAGCATAGAGAAAAATTTGGACAGATGCCTATTACTAGCATATAGTGGGATGATTTTGTGAAGGCTTTCAAAGATTGGTTTATTCCTCCTTCAGCCAGATTAGCTCTGCAAGACAAATTTTTCAATCTGACTCAAGGTTCTAAGACAGTTATGCATTATGAAGCTGAGTTCACATCTTTGTCACGATATGCGCCACACTATGTCAGCACCCAGGAGGAGAAGTGTCACAGATTTTTGAGAGGACTGAGGGATCAGCTACGACTTGCATTGGCGCCTTT
>NW_021320954.1:0-326 GCF_001605985.2 Dendrobium catenatum | reverse complement strand
ATTTTAAAAGATGAGTTCAATTACATTCACATAAATATAATTTAATGTAATGAATATTTTTTATTAAAATGTTAATGATTAGTCTCATATTATTTGGCTTCAAAGGTGTCTTAAGCTTAGCTATTAAAAAATAAATATGTAAGTATTAATTAATATATTTTGGCATTATTTTAAGGGAGATTTACATACATGCCACTTAATACTATTCTATTTACATATTTAACTTCTAAAATTTTAATATTACATATATACCACCCATAGTTCATTTTCATATCAAATTTGAGTGGTGGAAATGAAATATATGAGTGGAAGGAAAGAAATATAAG
>NW_021320953.1:0-210 GCF_001605985.2 Dendrobium catenatum | reverse complement strand
TTAACAGTGCGGCGTTAATATTGACGTCGCACTGTTCATAACCAAAATAAAATACATAAACGTATTTACATATGCCGTTCGGGTAAACACTTGCAAAGGCCGATTGGAGATACCCTGATGCTGGCAATACATAGAACCACTACACATAATATTGGTCATTAAATAAATTCGAAATTTGGAATGTTTTGGTTACCTTAATATTATCTAATA
>NW_021320952.1:0-883 GCF_001605985.2 Dendrobium catenatum | reverse complement strand
TCTTACGGAACGGTTAACTCAAAATAACTGGCTGAAAAATTATGATAAATTCATAAAATGGAGTATCACTTTGTCAGTATAAAGTATTTAATTACTTATTATATGAAATATTAAAAATTAATAAATCATATATAAATTAAATTATATATTTATATTAACAATTAATTTATATATTTATTTAAACAAACATATAAATTTTATTGAACAAACTAGAGGGATTACAAGAGCAAAAAGACTATCAAGAACAACACTAGGATACATAGAAGTAAAACCACAAAGATCAAAAGAAGATGGAAAAATAGCAAAAGGGGACTCAGGAATGGGAGGCCCCCAGCACCGAGCCTATCAGACAGGCTGGCCATCCGTAGGATGATAAAAAATTGATCAAAAGCTGCGCAGAAGCCAACTAGGTTGCGCCACAATATAAGACTAGCCAAAATAGGGGAAGCAGGGCCTCCTCAGACAAATTGTCCCACCCCAAACCATGCAAAATCCGTGTCACCGAAAAAGAACGAGCGCAAAAATCACAACCCTACTTCATCTTTCCTTACCTTCTTAATGACCTAATAACACTGTGCATTAATAACACCACGAACGGTAGAGCTATCTTTCTCACAATCATGAAAATCAGATTCTTTTCCACTAGAAGAAAATGAATCCTCTAAATTAACGAATCCATTTGAGCCAAAACTGATTTTCCCCCATGCATCGCCACAAGTTCTTTCATTGCAATGTTAGATAAAACCGAGATTGGGACATTAACAACATCATTATTGCCCTTTAGCTTTCAAAGTAAACAAACTTTGATTGTGCATGAACCAGATTAACACCAACTTAATAGAAGAGGCATCATCCCGAATAGGGGAAGGTACAACACATCCAG
>NW_021320951.1:0-265 GCF_001605985.2 Dendrobium catenatum | reverse complement strand
GACGTTGAGTAGAAGTCCGCTGACGAGCAGAAGTTCGACGTCGAGTAGAAGTCCGCTGACGAGCAGAAGTCTGACGTCGGGTAGAGGTGCAGCGTCAAGTAGAAGACCAACGAAGGTCCGTTGACGAGCAGAAGTCCGACGACGGTAGAAGTCCGCTAATAAGCAGAAGTCCGACGTTGTGTAGAAGTACGGCCTCGGGCAGAAGTACGATCAAAGTTCGTCGACGGGTAGAAGTCCGACGACCGTTAGTAGTCTGACGGCAGGC
>NW_021320950.1:0-288 GCF_001605985.2 Dendrobium catenatum | reverse complement strand
GGCAATATCACCTTCATCCTTAGGCTAATATTGATCATTATCCGAGTCATCAACTTGAAATGCAATGTTTTTTTATCATTCCACTCATCACCTACATCAATCTGTCTTTGAGTCACTCCTTGCTCGTAATTAATTAGTTATCCTTAAAGATTGTCAATAGAATAAATATTTTAGTCTTTTGATTCTATTATAGCAGTTATCTTTGCATCATAAGCAGTAGGCAAGCATCAAAAAATTTTATTTACTTTTTATGTATTCATTATTTTTCTACCTAAAGCATGCAATGAA
>NW_021320949.1:0-447 GCF_001605985.2 Dendrobium catenatum | reverse complement strand
TTAAATCGTCGTTTTAAATCAGCATATAACTTGTAATATTTGTTGCTCTTTTCAATATTTTGTGCAATTTCCTTATGCAGTTCATGCAGATGTGATGCAAATGCAGATGCAGACTCAGAAATTCTATACCTAGAACTCAAAGGAATCAAATCTAAAGGTTGTCTAGGCTTAAACCCGTATACAATCTCAGAAGGACTTAGACCCGTGGTTCGATTGACAGAATTATTGTACGCAAATTCAGCAGTAAGTAGGATAGTGTCCCAGTCTCTAATATGGTTCCCAACCAAAGAACGCAGTAAAATTTCCTAAACTTCTGTTAACTACTTCTGTCTGACCATCCGTTTGTGGGTGAAAGG
This sequence comes from Dendrobium catenatum, assembly GCF_001605985.2. Classification (NCBI taxonomy): domain Eukaryota; kingdom Viridiplantae; phylum Streptophyta; class Magnoliopsida; order Asparagales; family Orchidaceae; genus Dendrobium; species Dendrobium catenatum. Next base: position 91 of record NW_021320949.1, on the reverse strand, counting down.
CAGTGGAGAATTGTAGCTTAGTACCCATCTTCATCCACAGGGTTTTCCAGAAGCAACTTGTGAATTTAACATCCCGATCCGATACAATGGT
>NW_021320948.1:0-470 GCF_001605985.2 Dendrobium catenatum | reverse complement strand
CTTAGCGACATTAAGGACAACAATTAAGGACCTTTGTGTAGAGAACTTAGGAAAATTCTAATAATTAGGATACACCTCCTATTGAGTTGAAATTTGAACCACTTAAACCTAGTGACATGTCCAACCTTAAGAAAAGTTTTCACTAGGTTTGGAAGTCATTAAGCCCTTTAATTGACTTAATTAAGTTCAAACGTTAATTAAACCCTTAAACCTTCCAAAAATTGTGATAAAAACATTTTAAATCCAAAAATTATGTGCAACCCCTCTAACTGATTAGAATCAGGTCCTTAAAAAATGAAAATTAAAAGCCCCTTGATTTGACATCAATTATGTAATTAATTTAATTTTAATTGAAAACCCATATTTATTTAAAATAATTAATTAATAATAATTAAAAATTCTAAAAATTTCCCAAACACTTGGGAATCTCTTCTTAGGTCATTCCTGACCTTTGGAGTTGATTTCAAGGA
>NW_021320947.1:0-245 GCF_001605985.2 Dendrobium catenatum | reverse complement strand
CATTCAAATGGAAATGACCCCCAAAACACTCCGATGATGGCCGTGTTGAATGCAGATCTCAACCGGAGGGGTTCCACAAATATTTCAAATTCAACTCAAATGTCTATCAGAATCCAAACTCTACAAACTCCAAATTTCAAGATATTTAAAATTGAAATCAATCCATCAATCATTTAAAGCAAAATCCATCCACCCTCCGCAACAGTTTGCCGAGGTGAACAAATCAAAATTTACTTTTGCTCACA
>NW_021320946.1:0-300 GCF_001605985.2 Dendrobium catenatum | reverse complement strand
CTAAATGCTACGCTATATTTGTGTAATATTTTGGTTTGCTTGATAAGGAAGGAACAATACTATGATCATAATTATTTACTCTTTCATCTCTTATGTTCCAAACAATCTTCATGTGAATTTTTATATTATAATTAATAAAAGGGTATAGGTTTCAAGGTCATCTCCAACCGAACGTTAAACGAGCGTTTGATTTCTACCACAAGCTCCAATTGAATGCGCAATTCAAATGCATTTTCACGAGGTGAATAGTGCGTTGCACTGTTCACAAACGTCATTTTTTTTTATTTTGAATATTAGGTT
>NW_021320945.1:0-331 GCF_001605985.2 Dendrobium catenatum | reverse complement strand
ACTATTTTAAACCTGTTGCTTTTTAAAATTAGGCCAATATTTAAATCAATTGAGCAATTTGAAATTCTAGAAAATAGTAAAATACATTACATTTTCCAAAATATGATTTTATGTTTATAAATATAAACAAAATTTAATTCTTTATATATAATACTATCTCTTGCAATGATAGTAGCTCAAAACAATTTTATAATCAATTTTATAAGAAGCTGCACCTGTCCAAATGAATCATTATTCTAAAATTATTGTAATATAATTTTTTAATATGCAGCACTAATTTAAAAATGATATATTATAATTTTTAATTACATCTTAATATAATTTATTACAT
>NW_021320944.1:0-207 GCF_001605985.2 Dendrobium catenatum | reverse complement strand
CAGCCAGTGAGCTCCCTTGTTTCTGATCGGAAAGATCGTAGCTTCCAATCCGACTGGAAGAAACAATCGTCGAAGGAGCGAAGTTGCACAGGAGAAAGCATCGGAGGAAGTCGAAGCCTTCGATCAAAATGTCGTCACTTCCGAACCGACAGCAGGGGAACGCCGTCGAGGGAGCCAAGTCGAGCAGCTAGGAAGGAGATTGGCGCA
>NW_021320943.1:0-216 GCF_001605985.2 Dendrobium catenatum | reverse complement strand
TTCGAAATGGCAGAAACTCCCCCTCATTCTCTCAAAACATATAAATAAGCCCGCTAGGCCTTTAGAAATCTTGCACATTCTCTTTCTTCTCCCTCCGATTCTCTGGCGGCTGAGGCTTCCGCTATTTGCGAGTTGAAATTTTTTCCTACTCGAATAGCGCCCCTCCTTGCGTGCAGAAACCTACGGGATTTCTTCCTCCCCCTTCGGCTTACTGAC
>NW_021320942.1:0-323 GCF_001605985.2 Dendrobium catenatum | reverse complement strand
AAATCAGCTTCTAGTGAAGATCTATCAACCTCACTAATGACTGTTACAGGTTTCGGCCAACCACCTAAATTGCAATTCCTATGTTGCCATTTAGCCTTAAAAAAATCTGTAAATGTCTTTTGAATTTTTGCTTCATCCTCTGTAATAACTCCATCTGCCATCTTGATGTGATGAATCCAGTTAGTACTTCGACGAGCATTGGCAAAATCATGAAAAAAAGTTGAATTGCAATCTCCTTCCTCCATCCACCTTACTTTGGCTCTTTGTTTCCACCATGTGTTGAGCCTAGCCAATGTGATGTTGAGCTCATTAATTTTACTTCT
>NW_021320941.1:0-216 GCF_001605985.2 Dendrobium catenatum | reverse complement strand
CCGCGTAGTGGGATAAAGGCTTGATGTTGTTGTTGTTATTACTTAACCCCCACCCTTAATTTTTCAACGTTACTACTTCTCATGTCTGCCTTATCCCGATTATTTGTGATTGATGAGTAATATATGAGGTGTTAAATCTATTTTGTTATCTTTTTAAGCAACTTAAATTATTAACAATTCTTCATTCTAATCATATGACATTAATTTTATTATCCA
>NW_021320940.1:0-563 GCF_001605985.2 Dendrobium catenatum | reverse complement strand
CTGCCTTATCTACTGACATTTCAGGTTCACACGATCGAACTGTAATTTGGAATCAACTCAAGATTGGGTAGACTAGGTCTGAGTCAGTTTGTATATTTTTCCTTTCTTATTTGGTGTGGCTCCTGATGCTTTATAACTTGGAAGATTTTCTAACTATTCCCTAGAGTTTTATGTTTTTTGTAACATTGTCCGGGATGATATTTATATCGACCTGGACGATCTGTTCAAAAGCAGAAACCCTAATTAGGGAATCCTTATTAAAATAATCGTCATTATGCAAAACACATCGTCCTAGATAATTTTATATCGGCCAGGATGATTGGCTCAATTCAGAAAGAATCTGCCGCCATATCTATTTAGGAAATACTTATTTTTGGACATCATCCCGGTGGATCTGCCTGGCCTATCAGGATCGGCCTGGCCGATTTAGAGCAATTTTTCTTAAATAAATTTGGTAAATAAGGAAAGCAATTAATGGTGATTTGTATGATCACATCGAACGGGCCGATCTCAAGATCGTCCAGGCCGATTGGACATCGTCCAGCTTCATTTCAGGGTGATGT
>NW_021320939.1:0-345 GCF_001605985.2 Dendrobium catenatum | reverse complement strand
TCAGCAAATTAAAAAAAAAAAACATAGTAATTGAATACACAAATGTGCAGTCATAAATAACAATCAATTCATTCAAACTACAAAATTGAGATGCACTAAGCTAAAGAGAGGAATAAATCCTCATAAATTGATTTTCTCTGATAGGAGAACCTTGGAATGTTTAAAGAAGATTGGAAAGCATAACATAAAGATGAAAAAAAAGGTCTATTAATTGTAGGGAAGAAAATTTGTTTAATTAATAAAATTTACCAGTAACTACACCATATATATATATACATATAAAATGAGAATCCCATTTAGAAATTTACAAAAAAAGTTCTATGTATAGTATTATTTACAAATTTA
>NW_021320938.1:0-255 GCF_001605985.2 Dendrobium catenatum | reverse complement strand
CATATGAGAAACCTTTAATAATTGATCTTGAAAGAGATTGAACTATAATTGCAATAACAAGATTAATGTCCATTAGATAAAAAATTAAGATTTAAAATATTTAAATTAAAATATAACATAGACAAGAAAAATAGATCAAGATCATGAAGCATTCTAGACAATGAGATAAAAAAGAATTATTGCAAAAGTGAAAAAATAAAGATAAAATATTTTCACTTTTCAATATAATATATAATTGAAAATTAGATTAATTTG
>NW_021320937.1:0-493 GCF_001605985.2 Dendrobium catenatum | reverse complement strand
CTACTCCTGAAAGGGCGCTTGGCGGCGTGACTAATTCTAGGCTGACTTAGAAGAGGTACCCATCCCAGAAACCTCATGACCCGCACTTGATTGAGCACCACTTAAGAGGTGCTGCCGCTCGAGGGGAATCGAGCAGGCGTTGGGGGGTTCCCAACCGTACTCGCCCACCAACCAACCTAAGCATCGGTGGGTAGAACTTGTTAATGTTCAGTGGGACTTCAAATTTCTTGCTGACAGACATACCAAATAGTATTTATTGCAGAAAAATATTAGAACTAATAAGAGATAAAAGAAGGATATATTTGTTCTCTCAGAATATGTAAAATTTTTATTAATTTACCTTTAACATTTTATGATTTTATATTTTTATATGCATTATTTCTATATAAATATTTACCAGATACATGTAATCATCATGACCCCATGACATTAGCACATTCTCAAGGCCACACCCTTCAGAATAAACACCATACTTGGTATTGAACTTGGGATT
>NW_021320936.1:0-273 GCF_001605985.2 Dendrobium catenatum | reverse complement strand
CTAAAGAGCCTAACGTTGACTCCGTCCGAGCCACACACAAACAAAGCAACTCAAGAAACCTAGGAAAAAGCATGCCAGTTCTACTGCGCAAACGAAGTAAAGAAAACACAACAAAAATAACAAAAGCCCACGAAAAAGAGTGTCCATGACAAGTGTCATATAATATTACATCATATAGTACATAAAAGTAATGGTGGCGGGCTCCACCGACAACAACCCGGGAATGACGCAAATCTTAAAATAAGGCATTTTTATATCTTCAGTCTGCATCTT
>NW_021320935.1:0-319 GCF_001605985.2 Dendrobium catenatum | reverse complement strand
AGTAGTATCAAATATTATAGGTGATAAGTGAGCTTACTAATGAAATTTAATATTAGATCACAAAAAAACTCCACAGTCAACAATGCTCAATTAAAGCCAAAAGAGATATAAAATATACAATAGCTGAAAATAGCACAGTAATATACATAAATATATATTTGATAGTGGTTCAATCATATTGACTTACATCCACTATGATAAGGCGTCAATAAAAATCTTTTATTACCAACATTTAAGTTTTACATGACCGCTTATTATTTTAAAGGAGAATAAAAGAATGATCGTGATGAATGGGAGATGTTATTGGTTTAGGAAGTAA
>NW_021320934.1:0-216 GCF_001605985.2 Dendrobium catenatum | reverse complement strand
TCAAATCAACAATCAGTAAATTGAAAAAAATCAAATTGGGTACTGAACAAAATCCACGCCCCACTTTTATAAGTGCATTGCTAAATGAAAATGATGCTAATGGTATGGTACAACTCCTGACAGAGTTTAAGGACTGTTTTGTATGGAATTATGATGAAATGTCATGCTTAAATTCAAATATAGCGGTCCATAAACTTGTCATTCAACCAAATGTTG
>NW_021320933.1:0-273 GCF_001605985.2 Dendrobium catenatum | reverse complement strand
TTGCTTGTAAGCATAGTACATTGACCATGTAGGAATTATTGTAGGAGTTCGTGCATTAAGATCTTGTAGTTTGAGCTTCCCGTGTGCGATCCAATTTTTGATCTTTGCATGTGTTTTGATCCAAATTCAATTTCATCCAGACTTGAATTCATCAAGTTTACAAGTCCCCACTTGATGTCGTATAGTCTGAGTTCAAGTGCTAGTTCAACTGCTTTATTCGGATTCGGATTCAGCCTAAATCAAAGTCTTTGTTTGATGTTCTATATTCGGATC
>NW_021320932.1:0-814 GCF_001605985.2 Dendrobium catenatum | reverse complement strand
ATTATGTTGTACCTTGTGATAGATATTCATATAGTCATACATGTCTATATGCTGATACATCTGACAATCATATTAAATTGTTTGTATATGCATATTTCAGTATATAGGCAAGTGTCACGCAATTTGGATGGGAAAAATGCGATGATCAGAAAAGCCTGAAAATGTGTCCTCTTAGATGGTAGATGAATGGTAGATGAATGAGACAATGTGACCCTAATGGGCAGTGTGACCTGGTAGAGAAAGGACGATCTCGATATGATATGAAGCCTACTGGCGATAAAGGCAATGCGACCTCAAGAGCCTACGGGCTGTGATATAAAGACTACGGGCAATAAAGGCAATGCGACCTCACGAGCCTATGGGCTATGATATGAAGACTACGGACAATAAAGGCAGCGTAACCTCAGGAGCTTATGAGCTATGATATGAAGCCTACAGGCAATAGAGGTTGTGTGACCTCAGATGCCTATGGGCTGTAGACCTAGACCTCATCATGTGAACATGAAACTTTATAAGGTAGGAAAAAGGAAGTTAAATGAAGAATTGAAAGATATAAGGATGATTACATATTATGATGTAAGAATTACTCATTCAATACATTTTGGCATGGTTGATGATGTTGGCAGTATGTGACATGTGGTGGTAATATTGGCATTATGAGACATACTCGAAAGTTTGGTTTAAATGAGCATAGTACTTACATGCGACCTTATTTTTACCAGTTAAAAAATTTTGTATTATGCATATTTCCTTTTTAATGATTACATGCAGTTTTTGCTTCCACTTGTTAATACGCAGGTAAGTATTGTGTTTC
>NW_021320931.1:0-209 GCF_001605985.2 Dendrobium catenatum | reverse complement strand
TTATTACGACAATTGAAATTAACAGATTAAACTATTTCCAATTTTCCAATTATATTATTCAACAACGGTTTTTAAAATCGTTGATATTAAGAGCTACAAAAAATGTAAAATTGTGAGTAGTGTGTTCGAATAATATTTTTCGAATAAAAAAAGGTTAGTGATAATGGTCAAAATATCAATTACTCCTAAACTCTAAAAGTTTTCAAAAT
>NW_021320930.1:0-253 GCF_001605985.2 Dendrobium catenatum | reverse complement strand
ATTCAAATTCACTTTGCTTAAAAACAATAATAGATGGATTGTGGCTATGACATAGGAGACTATGCCATGCTAGTATGAAAACACTTAGAAGTATCACTCAAAAAAACCTAGTTAGAGGTGTACCTAAGTTAGACTTCACTAAGGACCATCTATGCGACGCTTGCCAATTAGGAAAATAAATAAAATCATCCTTTCATTCAATCAAAGATATGTACACTTCTAGGCCACTAGAAATCCTTCACATGGACTTATT
>NW_021320929.1:0-263 GCF_001605985.2 Dendrobium catenatum | reverse complement strand
ATTCTAAGAATTTATTCATTAAATTATTAAAGAAATTCAAATAAACAATTTTACTCCAATTACTTGCTTTAGGGAGTCCCAAGACAAAATTCATGCTTCTTTCCACATGTAGTTGGGGATAGGGAGGGGTGTGTAGAGACCCATGTTTTGTTTTCGTTGTTTGGCTAACTGACAAATGTGACACCTTTTAACCATCTTGCTAACAACATGTTTGAGGCTTGGCCATTAGGAAAGATATTCCACATATGCAATAGTTTTTGTCT
>NW_021320928.1:0-231 GCF_001605985.2 Dendrobium catenatum | reverse complement strand
TCATTCATTGACTACTTTAAGGAAAACAAACTCCCGATAGAAAAGTCTATGGCCGCACAAATTCGAAAAAGGGCGTTGAGATACGCATTTGTTAATGACATGCTGTACAGACGAGCCTTTGATCAAATGTGGCTAAGGTGCCTGGGGACCAAGGAAGCTGATAAAGTAGTAACAGAAGTCCATGAAGGACTTTATGGAGCACATCAGTCAGGTCCTAAAATGGCCGCCAAA
>NW_021320927.1:0-231 GCF_001605985.2 Dendrobium catenatum | reverse complement strand
GATGGGAGAATCTTGGAGGAGGAGGATGCTATTTTAAATTCTGGTGTTGAGCATTTTAAGAATATTTTTAACAGTGGTTTCTTACCTTCTCCTATTGTGAATCCTTATGTTGTCCCTTGTTGTATTTCGGATACTGATAATCTTAATCTCACTCTTGTCCCGTCTGAGGAAGAAGTTTGGAAAGTTATGCAGGTTATGAATGTGGATTCGGTGGCTGGTCCGGATGGATTC
>NW_021320926.1:0-269 GCF_001605985.2 Dendrobium catenatum | reverse complement strand
TTACTTGAATTAGATTTCTATCACATAAGAATGAGTTTTTTGATGAGTTTAGATCCTTCTTCACTTGAATTCAAAAAAGCTAGGTTGTGAGATCTTGACAATCTATAGTGACCATGGGATAGAGTTTGAAAATGAGAGATTTAGAGACTTTTGTTAGGATAAGGGGATTAGTCATAATTTCTTAGCTCCTAGGACCCCTCAGCAGAATGAGATAGCTGAAAAGAAGAATCGAATCTTAGTTGAAGCCGCTAGAGCCATGCTTATTGAGT
>NW_021320925.1:0-228 GCF_001605985.2 Dendrobium catenatum | reverse complement strand
GTATTCTTGGATGAAGCAACCCATGGCTGCCGACAAGGTGGCTTCTGTCAGGTTGGGTCGACTACCTCCTCTGACTAAGTAGACCAGGGATCATGACAGCCCGAGACGACGGAACCATGGGATCTTGATCGGGCTCGTCTTCATTCCCCCCACCACCAGTTTTAAGTTCATGGTGATAAACTTCAAATTCAAAATTTCAAAATTCAAATCCAAATTCAAGATTTAAAA
>NW_021320924.1:0-1036 GCF_001605985.2 Dendrobium catenatum | reverse complement strand
TAGCGGCAGCTGGCAGTGCCAATGTCTCCGCGGCATATGGCAAGGCCGCAGACGCGGTCTGGGCCGCTGCCGATGATGGAGGTGGCGAAGCCGGTGGTGGTGACGGTATAATAGAGACTGGAGATGAGGTGGTTGAGGTTTGTGCTGTAGGTGCTCTTGTTGATGAAGTTTCCTACACCGGTGTCGCATTTGTGGTTGAGTAGGTCTGAAGTCGCCGGACAGGAAAACAAGGATAGGAGAACAAGGAGGAGAAGGGCCATAGATTTTATGTTGATCGTTAGCGAAAACCGTTCTTATATGGCCGGAATTTTGAAAACAGAACATTTAGATGTGTTTGAAAAATCGGCAATATCTCTCCTCTGACCGGACAGACGGGGTTGATCTTCGAAGATTTTCTGCTTCCAGAGCGCAAGAGGGAAAAAAAAAATTAAGTTGAGGTGACAAGGTGTAAATCGGGATCAATCTCAGGATTAGTTTTTGTTTAAAAATTATGAATTTTTTCTAATACAAGTTTTAAAGAGTTAGAATTATCAAAATTTGACCGGCTTACAGGTTCTGCAGTTCTAGATGTGGAGAAGACTCGTGCACGGACTCTTCGTTTAGATCGCTCCATACTTCTTTGCTGAATTTTCTTCGGCATTCATCTGATGCATGCACCTGCGTTTTAGAAGATTGGTCCAACCGGCGAAGGTAGTTTTACATACGATAAAAGTAGAAATCGGGCTTTACTAATTTTCTACAGTATTTTTCAAACTTATACAACCATCACCATTAAGGAGAGTAATTAGCAACAAGGAAACATTTCACAATCATGACATTGCCAGCTGCGTTTTAGACGACGGGTCCAACCTCCCAAAGACTTTTATTAGTTTTTTTTCTCCAATTTCTTTCAAACTTAAGAACCGACTTCTTCAGTAAAGTAATCTGGCTGAGTCCTGGTGTAAACAAATTCTAATGGTAATCTTTTTTCATGACTTTACGCGGACCTCTTGTAGGGGTGTCAATTCGGGTTTGGGTTGACCCTAGCCCTAACAGG
>NW_021320923.1:0-243 GCF_001605985.2 Dendrobium catenatum | reverse complement strand
AGGATTCTTCCAAAAGATTGCAAGTTGTTTACAATCTCTAGTTGAACTTCTCCTAATTGATCATGGTCTTAATCTCGACCTAAAAAAGATAATAACAGTTTGAAGACAGACCATTCTTCACCTTTGACTCGGGATACACGTGGCTTCGCCCTCTCCCAATCAAGACAAAATCGATCCCAGGGGGATCCGATTCGACCTCTTCCACACAGGTTAACGTCATCGAGCAAAGGCTCTGACATACAA
>NW_021320922.1:0-273 GCF_001605985.2 Dendrobium catenatum | reverse complement strand
TAGGCAAGAATAAACCACAAAATAGAATCAAATTCATATGATAAATGCAAGGATAAGATTTCAAAGAATTTAAAAGTAATATAAAGACTTTAAACATTATATATAAAAGAAAGATCATTGTAGCAAGATAGAAAAGATCTCAATCGCAAAGCCCAGTTATTAATTTGAGATAGACTTTTATTTAGAAAAGAAAATTACATCGCTAAAAGAGGTTAGAGGGAGGGAAACAACCAATAGTGTTTCTCCCTTTAATTGATTTAGAGATATAAAATA
>NW_021320921.1:0-282 GCF_001605985.2 Dendrobium catenatum | reverse complement strand
GAGGGGGATGGTAATACTCATTTTTTCCACTCGATGGCATCGGCTAGAAGAACAGCTAAATGCATTGACTCCATAAAGTTACTGGATGGCTCGGTTGTAACTGAATATGGGGAAATTTCAAGGGCCTTTCAAAGTTTTTTTGAGCTGAAATGGCACGGGAATGATGTGGTAGAGAAAGGGTGGCCTTCTCTAGAAAGTCAAAGAGGGTTCTTAGTACAGTTTGCTGAAATTTTGGACAATGCGGTTACTATGGATGAAATCTGGAATGCAGTTTGTTCTTTG
>NW_021320920.1:0-243 GCF_001605985.2 Dendrobium catenatum | reverse complement strand
TTAGGCTTAACAACCTAATTACTGGACTCAACACTAGTGACTCTCCTTTTGCACCCACAGTAAGGCAGAGAAGCCTTTCCAAAAACTCTTTTCACCACTACCCGGTGCGGCAGTGAACCGTCGTCCTATTACACTACCCCTAGTGTTGGCAGAGAATCGCCCTTCCTTTCACACTCTCCCGGTGTAGGCAGAGAACCCTTCATCCATTCACACTCTCCTAGTGTGGGCAGAGAACCCTTCATC
>NW_021320919.1:0-269 GCF_001605985.2 Dendrobium catenatum | reverse complement strand
CTTTACTCTGAGTCTCGCTCATCATTTGAGAAACCAACGTAGTAAACTGAGAAAGTGTATCAGAACCAACCACTGGGATAGTACTGCCCACAGGAGCTGCCTGACTAGCACTCTGCCCATCCATCATATTTGGGTCTGGTAGATCCATAAGCACACAGAAAACTAGGCACAAAAGCAACACAATAAAAATCAAGACAAACCAGAACTACCCCAGACAGACTCACATATCACTTCCTACAGCTTTGTCTTACAATCCAAATTCCAAAACC
>NW_021320918.1:0-289 GCF_001605985.2 Dendrobium catenatum | reverse complement strand
CTGCATGAAAAATAAACTCAGACTCAAACTAAAAACATAACAAGGAACCTTTCATTCTCCTGAGATCCCCTACGACGATAAGTATAAGGTCGTCGTGCAGCCATTACTTCTCTCCTGAAAAATATTTCCAAAACTAGGAATGAGCTAAAGCTCAGCAGATAATTCATAATACAGTTAATTTTATAAGATGCATAAAAAAATATTTTCAATTAGAAACTAATTCATTAAGCAATTCATCAAATAAAGTCATTTTTTTTCTTTTTCATAAACATTTCTTTTCTTTCATTCT
>NW_021320917.1:0-415 GCF_001605985.2 Dendrobium catenatum | reverse complement strand
ATATCCGCCGGAAATTCCGACGGTAATTGCGTGTTTTCCCGTAGTGTCTCAAAATGTTGTTTGTTGATATTAACTTGTATGAAGAAGGTCAAAAAAATTCATTAATAGTGATTTATTTATTTGAGGTTATTTTTCAAAATATTACTTTGATAGCATTAACCTGTATAAAGAGATCAAGGGAAGCCACAAAGGATTTTTGATCTATCCAATGTTGTTTGTTAGATTATTGCTCGATGATGTAAACCTGCATGGAGGTGGTCGAGAAAATCCATCAAGGATTTTTGACTTATTCGAAACTATTTGTTAGAGTGTTATTCGATGATGTTAACCTGTGTGGAAGAGGCTAAGAGAATCAATCAATGATGTATGACCTATTTGAGGTTGTTTGTCAGAGTGTTGCTCAATGATGTTAACA
>NW_021320916.1:0-244 GCF_001605985.2 Dendrobium catenatum | reverse complement strand
TACACTTGGAGAGTGTAAAAGGATGAAGGTTCTCTGCCTACACTTGGAGAGTGTGAACAGTTGAAGGTTCTCTGCCTACACATAGAGAGTGTGAACAGCGGAAGGTACTCTGTCTGCACTTGTAGGGTGTAAAAGGATGACGGTTCTCTACCGCACCGGGTAGTGGTGGAAGAGAGTTTTTATGAAGGCTTCTCCGCCTTGCTGTGGGGGCAAAAGGAGAGAGACTAGTGGTAATAGTGCAATA
>NW_021320915.1:0-284 GCF_001605985.2 Dendrobium catenatum | reverse complement strand
TCCAAATAAAAGAGAATAATCTTTTAAGGTATATTCTTTTTTCTTTGGATTCCGAATTGGATGTGATATCCCATTTTCAAAATCACTTTCACATATCTTGATTTTTAATACATTACATTTACATTCACATTTACATCACAGAAAGAAAAAGAAAATCTAGACCACCTGCAGGGTTATCCTAAGCAAAATTCATCCCAAGCAGTTATATATAAGCATTTAAATTAAATCACTCAGCCACACTTGGCCACACTCTTTCTTATTTGGGGGCTAAGCAGCTGAAGCAC
>NW_021320914.1:0-278 GCF_001605985.2 Dendrobium catenatum | reverse complement strand
AATGTTATTATCTACATTATGTGCAAATTTGGTATTATGTGATTTTTTAGGAAAAATTGTGTAAATTCCGTATACAGCCGTTGTGCTGCCCGATTTTTGTCTGATTTCTGAATTCGTCCGAATTTCTTCTTAATTGATATGCTATCTGTATATGAATTGATATGCTATCTGTATATGCTATTAAAAGGGAGATATAAGGGGCCTGGATCCTAGGAGATTCAGTTAGTGTCTGAGAAATCTAAAATGAGCTCAATCTGAAATCTGATATCTGTTCTGTT
>NW_021320913.1:0-295 GCF_001605985.2 Dendrobium catenatum | reverse complement strand
CTAACTGAATCTCATAGGATCCAGGCCCCTTATAACATCCTTTTTATAGCATATACAGATAGCATATCAATTCAGAAGAAATCCGGACAAATCAGAAATCAGACAAAAAATCGGGCAGCACAACGGTAGTATACAAAATTTACACAATTTTTCCTGAAAATCACAAAATACCAAATTTGCACAGAATATAGATAACAACATTTCAGAACATTTATTCTACTGCATAGAAAATTTTCAATTACACAGAAAAATCCAATTGATTAAAAACACAGTCAAATCAAAAATACCCGGACAA
>NW_021320912.1:0-242 GCF_001605985.2 Dendrobium catenatum | reverse complement strand
GGAACCCATTACCTAACTGGGTATTTTTGGCTGCCTAGGTGTTTTTATTGTTGATTGCTTACTGAGTCCTTTTTTTATATTTTACATTTCTGCATTTTTCATTTTATAGTTTTTCTTGTTAAGCAGCAATTACTTATAGCTAGGGTTTTGTCATTTGCTTCATAATTTTTATGTTTAGCATTTAATTTTCTTTATGTAATCTTTTTTTATGGACTGATGCCTCAAAATTTTCCAATATATAT
>NW_021320911.1:0-230 GCF_001605985.2 Dendrobium catenatum | reverse complement strand
CTATCAGCAGGGAAATCCATAGAACAATCGAATCAACTTAATAAGCAATTAAAACAAATCCATACAATGAAATCATCAGGTCAATAGAAATCAATACAATCAGCTCCATAAAGAAATCTATTCTACGATAAATTAAATCCATACGGCAAAATTCCATTCAATCAATCAATCGATAATCGGTACGATGAATCATTGTATCAATGTATCAATAGCATGTCAGGATCTGTCGT
>NW_021320910.1:0-251 GCF_001605985.2 Dendrobium catenatum | reverse complement strand
TTCTTGTCATTTCCTGAAAGTGTAATATAATATCAAAGACATATAATTATCGAATTCCACTAGATGCAACAACCCAAATATTCACGCTAAAAAGAAGAGTAGAACAAAGTAGAAGACAAGTAGAAATGCTTTCTAATCATATCAATGGAAAACAGCAGTTACCAACCAACCAAAAAAAAAAGAACACATAATGATGGACAAATTCAACAGGTTTTTTGGGTAAAAAGGTGGCTATAATCATCTAATGGTCA
>NW_021320909.1:0-250 GCF_001605985.2 Dendrobium catenatum | reverse complement strand
TTTTGAATTTTTTAAAATTTTAAATATATATTTAAACACATATACAATAACAACAATAATATCAAGCCTTTATCCTACTACGCGCGGTCAGCTACAAAAATCATTTTTCTTCATTGTGTCCTATTAAGAGTCAAATTCTCATTTGTCTGTTCTGTCCTGGGATTGTCAGTCCAATGGTTCTTTGTTGGCTTCTTTTAAGTTTGACATTGTTAAGGAGACATGGTTAACTATTTAGTTCCTGTCTATCTTA
>NW_021320908.1:0-412 GCF_001605985.2 Dendrobium catenatum | reverse complement strand
ATCTCTATTATTTGGGGGACTACAAACGAGGTTAACAATATGTGTTGCACTATCACGAGGGAATGCTCGAAAAAAATCTTAGTTTTAATTAGTGGAGTGTGAGATTCCCATTTATTTCGAGGGGATGATTCCTTCCACCAATATACAAATGTATGAATTCCTCAATAATGTGCAACTTACTATCAAAATATAGAATCAAACTCGATATTATACATAATATGTTCTTCGGATCTACCTGTAAAAATAAAATGGAGTGATCATAATAAATATATAGATAAAGATATAGCTGATAATGACAACAAAACTCACATGCATGAAGTTCTAGCTTTATGTTGACATGTCCTTCTTTCTCTAGCATCTTAGTTGACACTAACTATAACCAAATGAAGATGGGTGAAAGTTGCTTTAGGTT
>NW_021320907.1:0-517 GCF_001605985.2 Dendrobium catenatum | reverse complement strand
CTACGACCCGGTGGTTCCGCCCGTAGCACCTCTACCCAGTTGGAAAGAAAAGACTGACGTCATTAGCTCCTTGTCCTTTTGTTCCCTCGACCGGTATCGTTCCTCGTAGTTCATGTCAATAAAGAGAAGAAAACAGGGATTAGAAGCACTTTTAATAAATAATAATAAAATAATTGAAATTTACTGAAAATAAAAACGTACCTTTCTTCGGGCTTGGACATCGATTTTGTTGCTTACCTTTTTAACTTTTCCTTTCTGATAACATACTTCATGTTTTCCGAAACTTTTCACAAGGCACCAGAAAGGGGAAGGAGAAAAGAAAGAGAGAGAGGGAACTTTTATTTTTCAATACTTTCATTTTCTAATAAACTCAAAACTTACTCACTTTCTAATACAAACCACTCTTCATCTTTCTTCCTAAAACATACATAAGTTCATCTTTCAAAATCACACACTTTTTACTTCTTAAACTGTATATAATATATCTTTTCAAGACACAAACAAATTCTACCTTTCA
>NW_021320906.1:0-2096 GCF_001605985.2 Dendrobium catenatum | reverse complement strand
TATTGATCTTGTAAACTTAGTCGAATTATCTTGCCTAAGCGTGGTTAACTTCCAAGATCTCCTTTGATTTGTCAATTTCGCAAAGCTAGAGAATGTACGTTCATTACTTTATATAACTTGTATTAATTTCATAAGATTTGATTCCTGGATTCACATCACTTAGTGCTCGTACTCAACCAACAATGGTCAAGCTGTTCATTACGCACTCTGTTAATGCTAACAGTCTCAAACTTTATTGTTAATTGTAGTTAGTCAACAATGATGGATATATTCTTTGCCCATGAATGTCCTACTCATCACAATAACAAATGTCTGATTCTTCATTCGTTGTAGCCAACTAAAAATGAGACGATGTTGAAGAGCACAACAAGTAGTGTGCTGTAGCCCACCTTACACTTTCATAGAAGCCATTATTTACTATTTGTGTATGCTATCACGCATATCATTTCTCATCTTCGTGTTTTCATTTGATGCATGTGGGGACGTAACAACGTGCCTTCTACATTATCGTCTGCCATTTTGATTGGCTAAAGGATATCTTTTATTAAAGTTCCTCCAATAGTATGGAGGTGATTTCTATAACTAGGCCTGATCATTTGATTAATTTCTATTTATTGTATATTTTCATATTCCATGTATGATAGTGTAAAACTTTCACATTATTATGATTTGTGAAAATGCCTTTTAACTTGCAATTGTTTGTTTTAATTTATGGGAAGTCAACCCACATCAGTGGACTTGTAATTGCAATAATTGGTGATTTTTCTCTTATAAGGATCACACTGTCATCTATTTGGATGTCCATTACCATTTAGTTTGCTTTCGTTATCAATAAAAATAGACTTGCTAGCCTTTTTACATTCTAAATGGAAACTTGCCTTAGTATGTAGGCTTCAATCTCCATTGTTTATTGTAGATAAGTAGCAATATTATTTTAGATAATTGTCAAAACAACTATGTAGAAATTTACAGTTAGGTTTATTTTTCGCTTCGTTTTGTAGGATTTTTTTTTTTGCTATTTTTAGCTAAGGAGAAAACTCCTTAACATTGCTGATGCTTGTTGTGATTGTGTTGAAGACTATCCTCTTTGTGGCAAAATCAATATTTGATGCATTGCTTGTTTCAGTCAATCAATATTTATTATACCACTTGTTATGCTCATTATTGATTCTTGTCTTGCACTTTAGTGCTCGTTGTAGTCAACTAACAATGATCGAGCTGTTCATCATGCTATATGCTAATGCTATTGTCTTTGCTCTTATTAATACAATGTCAAACATTATTAGTCAACTAATAATGATTGAGCTATTCATCATGCTCTCTGCTAATGCTAACAATGTCAAATGTTAGTGATAATTATAGCTAGTCAACAATGATGGATATATTCTTTGCTAATGAATGCCATACTCATCACAATAACAAATGTTGGATGCTTCATTTGTTGTAGCCAACTAAAAATAAGACAATCTTGAAGAATGTAACAAGTAGTGTCCTATATACACTGTCTTACACTCTCGCAGAAGCCATTATTTATTATTTGCATATACTATCACCCTTGTCGTTTCTCATCTTTGTATTTTCGTTTGATGCACGGGGGGAGCTAATTGGATGCCTTCTGCATTATCGTCTACCATTTTTATTTCCTAAGGGATACCTTTTATTAAAGTTTATCCAGTTGTGTGGAGGTGATTTCTATAACTAGGTCTGATCCTGTGATTAATTTCTCTTTATTGTATTTTTTTATATTCCATCTATGATAGGGTAAAACTCTTGCACTATTAAGGTTTGCCAGAATGCCTTTTAACATATAATAGTTTGTTTTAATTTTTGGGAAGTAAACCCAAATCAGTAGTCTTGCAATTGCAATAATTGGTGATCCTTCTCCTGTAAGGGTCACGCTATCACCTATTTGGATGTACATTACCATTTAGTTTGTCTTCATTATCAATAAAAATAGTTTTCTTAGCCTTTTTACATTCTAAATGGAAATTCGCCTTAGTATGGGCGGGTGATCCAGCGACAAGGCATTATTGTTTCAAAATTTGATGATTGGAGGCTTTAATCTCCATTGTTCATTGTAGATAAATATAAATAAT
>NW_021320905.1:0-238 GCF_001605985.2 Dendrobium catenatum | reverse complement strand
AGAGAACACAGATGTTCATTTTGAAACTTTTGATCCCCGAAACGGAGAATACAGAGAATACCGAGGTATTCATCTTCCCATTCCTGCTTTGTTCTTGCAATCTCTTGTCTTCTGTCTTTTCCAGGTTGCCGATCCTGCATAAGGGAGCATCAATCTCACTCCACTGAGGACTTACCCTCTTCTGAAATCATATAAAAACACATAATGAGTAGAAGCTCAGTGGATCACCATAACACAT
>NW_021320903.1:0-232 GCF_001605985.2 Dendrobium catenatum | reverse complement strand
TCCCTCTCTGCAGTAGAACCGATCCATCCCTCTTGATCCTTCTGGATCCCAGGTCCGAACTCACACAGCCTGTCTCCTCATACTCACGCTCTCTGGATCGTGAGAAGCCCTCAGCTCGTCACCCTCTCTCCCTTTGGATTCACACGGACAGAGCAAAACCACCCAAGCCTGCCTCCTCTGATATTGGCATAGAAAGAAGCTCCCAGGTGTGCTCTCAGTTCGTGAAGCCAAA
>NW_021320902.1:0-204 GCF_001605985.2 Dendrobium catenatum | reverse complement strand
TAATATAAATATTTATCTAATTATATGTATTATGAGATATAAATAGTACATTTTCTTTGTTTTTTTTAATAAATTGAATCAAGTTTTGCAATGATAATTAATTTAAAATAAAATTAATTGTACAAGTGTAATAATTTCATCATAAAATTGCAATTTATTTAATTCATAATTATATTTTTCATTAAATTGATTTACTAAACTTTA
>NW_021320901.1:0-459 GCF_001605985.2 Dendrobium catenatum | reverse complement strand
ATAATTAAATTAAACTAACTATAATTAATATTATTTTTAATAATAAAATAAAAATCCTCCCCCCCCTCTCTTTTCTGGTTTCATGGGGTCAAGTCGAAGAAGCGCGAGGAAGGGAGAGAGTTACCTTCACTCGAGCGAGCTCCTGTTGTTGCTTCGATCAAAATGCCGCAACTTCCAGTCCGACAACAAAGGGGCGTATGTGAAGGAGGCGAACAGCAAGGAGATCGGGTAAGGCTAGGGCATGGTCCGGCCTGGAGATCGATCGGAGAGGGTGAATCGGGAATCGGGCAGAGGAGGCTTTGGCTGAGTGAGGAAGATTCGGAGATCTCGACTTTGAATCAGGAGGTAATTTGGAGGAGTTTTCCTCTCTCTCCTCTCCTCTCTCTGTGAGGACATGAAGGCAGCGGACGGGCTGAGGGCAGGGACGTCGGGTCTAAGGAGATGAGAGGAATGAAAGTA
>NW_021320900.1:0-356 GCF_001605985.2 Dendrobium catenatum | reverse complement strand
TTATAAAGCCAAAAGAACATTCTAGAGGCTAGTAATAGCAAACTTAGATAACATATTCCTAAAGCTGCATTTAGTTAAGATGTTCCTACATCACTATCATAATAATATCAACTTCTTCTTTTTTTTTATCTTGATAGCATATGCCTAAATATGTGAAATATTTATGATCTATGTATGAGGTTTGTTTTTTTATTGCAATCAAGGTATATGTCATATAATAATGATTTACTGCATAGTAGAATTGCTTTTTGATTTACTAGATTCTTTGTCAGATTAAAACCTAAATTTTCTGTCGCATGTTATAAATTTTGAATCTTATATGTAAAACAAGTTATTTAATTTGTTACAAATCGCAG
>NW_021320899.1:0-296 GCF_001605985.2 Dendrobium catenatum | reverse complement strand
CACATATTTACTTTTCTAAAAATGAAAAATATACTTCCTGATTTTTCTTGAAATTTTTGGTAAGTTGTGTTTGACTTCTCTAAAACAGTCAAAGGAAGGAAACTCATTTATTTTTAACTCTCAATCTCTGTTTTCTAAAAGGAGGTTATCCTACTTTTGATTTAAAATCATTTTTATCTTTTAAATTGGCTTTTGAAACAAAATTTTTTATCTACCTACGTTTTATTTATCGCATAGAAATCTTTTGCAAGTTTTTGATTCTAACTCATAATTTTCTTAATCAAGCAATTCACTTT
>NW_021320898.1:0-200 GCF_001605985.2 Dendrobium catenatum | reverse complement strand
TCGACAAGGTCCAATCAAATAAAGGGAAATGACCCCCAAACACCCTGATGATGGCCGTATTGATTGGTTATCTCAACCGGAGGGGTTTACAAATATTTTCAAATTCCACCCAAATGTCCATACCAAGTACTCAAAGCTCCATCCAAAATTCAAAACTCCAAAAAAAAAATATCAAAATCCAAAAATCCAAAAACATCTCA
>NW_021320897.1:0-322 GCF_001605985.2 Dendrobium catenatum | reverse complement strand
CAGCTAATCCTGCGTGCAAGCAGGTGTCGTCCGATCAAGCGATAGAGGGAGATATCACACGAAAACCCGCTTGCTTCCAGGATCGCACGAGCGAGTCCCGATCGTAAGAGCAAGACCCCTCTTTGTCCGTCTGCTCTTTCCCGTTTCTATCTCTGGATCCCGCTCGGTCCAGAAGCCCGACCCCGTTCCCTAATTCATATTTGAGTTTTTTTTAAGAGGCTCGACTGGTTTTAGTAAGTCCAAAAAAAAAAAATCTTTATTTTTCGACCTTTATTGTCGAACAATAAAAATTCTAGGAAGCCTTAATTGCTTTCCAATGTCA
>NW_021320896.1:0-210 GCF_001605985.2 Dendrobium catenatum | reverse complement strand
AGGGGAATGTCACCTATCTCTGATAGTGGAATGCCTCTAATATAAGAAGAAGAACACATGAAAAAAAAGGAGGAAAAAATCTCCTTCTACATAAGAGAGGAACACTGAAGCTTAATAAGGGAATGTCGCCTATCTCTAACAGTGGAATGCCTCAAATATAAGAAGAAGAATATAGGAGAAGAAAATAAAAGGTAGCAAAAAGTCTAACTT
>NW_021320895.1:0-249 GCF_001605985.2 Dendrobium catenatum | reverse complement strand
GAAAGGGATAAAACGGAGAGCTAGTGATCAGCTGCCGAGCAAAGCAAGAAAAGAGATAGAGGAGAATAATGGAGTGATAGAGAAAGAGAGGCGAAGTTGGAGCTAAGGAGCGAGTGTGAGCAGACTAACGGGCGAAGGCGTGATATCAAGCAATGACCAAGAAGAGCAATAGATTTCTTAAGTATAATTTATGATATAAGAATTTTTTTAAGTTTTTTAATATAAATGGTTATTTTGGTTTTAGTGGAA
>NW_021320894.1:0-243 GCF_001605985.2 Dendrobium catenatum | reverse complement strand
TTGCTTTAGCTCATTTGGAAAGCTCGAGCTTGAATCTGTTGTTGAGCTCAATTTATTAGGTTTAAATTAAAAATTTTGGTTTTTTTATTTTTTAATATAGAATTAATTTACAAGAATTAAAATATATTACATAATGATAATTTAAATTAATTTTTAATTTTTTTTTAAATTAAATCAGGCTGCTCAATGAGATTTTGAGCCTAGTCAAGTTGAGCTTGAGCTCGAGCTCGTTTAATATATGAG
>NW_021320893.1:0-255 GCF_001605985.2 Dendrobium catenatum | reverse complement strand
CTCAATTTAATTAAATTAAACCCAATTTAATTTAATTTAAATCAAATCAATCAAATTCAAATCCAATCGAACCCTGTCGAGCGTCGTCGAGCCCAATTCGATGCATTTCGGCGCCGATTCAAGTTTAATTTCATGAAATTAGCTTGATCGGACCCGATCGGACCCAAACCGACTCAAATCGGTTCGGGTCGAGTCCAATCCGGACTCAATTTCAGCCATAATTTCTCAATTTGGGCTGAATTTGATTTTCAAATC
>NW_021320892.1:0-838 GCF_001605985.2 Dendrobium catenatum | reverse complement strand
ATTTTAAAATATTACCATAAGAGAAAACTTCAGATGGTGAACAAAAGCTTTTATATAATTGACTAGACATTTATTTTCATCACATGCCATAAAATCTCTAATCTATTAGAGTTAAACCACATGGAAGAGGACAAATCGTCGTATCCATGTAGTACCCTTAAGAAATAAGATTTAAAGGCATCTTAAACTTTAACCTACAATAAGGTTAAAGATGAGGGAATGTGGAATGGTTTTCAAACTTTTAATATATCAACCAATATTTATACATTTCTAAGATTAGAAAAATCATAATATGGTTGAATAGAAGATTTGAAAATATATTTGAATTTAATTCAAACGATTACTAGAAACCTAGTAAAACTAGTTGAACTTTTGGGCTTTGAGGTTTCAGAATGAGATTAAATATATCTTTATCTAAAGCAGTAATCCACCCAAGTAGAGGGAGGGAGGGAACACACTTTTCATTTTAGCATTGATAACCATAAGTCTTATTCTTTAAGTATTTAGAGGAGTCAACCACAATGAAGTTTTAATTACAATTTAAGAAAGAAAGAGGTAAATTTCTTTTTAAAAGAAATCAACCTGCTATCATCTTTAAGAAAAATTATTTTTTATAAGCTTAACTTGTATTTGAACCTTCAAACTTTTCTCAATTTAAATTGGCTTTAATATTGAAAATCTTGCATATATCATATTATGGACCCTGTCCTTGCAAACATATCAAGCTACAAAGAATATGTAACTACAATATGTTAATAGGACAAGCAAAAAATTTTGATTTGAAGGTTTGGGCTTTTGGATCATGTCCTACCAAACATATTAAGCTATAAAAATATAT
>NW_021320891.1:0-285 GCF_001605985.2 Dendrobium catenatum | reverse complement strand
ACAGAGAAATGCTCCACAGATTTGTTCTTACATATTCTATAAAATGTTGGCCTGGAAAATATAAGATATATCTTTATTATATTGCATAAATGCATGATTATCTACGAAAATATTATAAAATCTATTGTACTGCTTAAGTGGCTTGGTTCATTGATATATGTAGTCATCAAATACATCCCAAATTAAGAGAATCAGTACTAGGTGTTCAAATCCTAATATTGTTAAGATCGAAATGTTATAAAATAATAAAAATAATATGGGATATTTAATTTTATTGTAAGGAAA
>NW_021320890.1:0-327 GCF_001605985.2 Dendrobium catenatum | reverse complement strand
GATTTCTAATAATGTTTTATGCAGGTGCTTGCTCAGCATCCCCCCAAATAAAAATGAGGGCAAAAATAAATATAACTACACAGATGGAGCTGCTTAGCCCTCATAATTAAGAGCATGGCTTGGCACAGGGTCAATGGTGTTAGCACTTTCATTTTTTTTATAAACTACTTGGAATTTTTATTAGGATAACCATGCAGGTCTTTTAGAATTTTTTTTTCAGTTTTATATCTGATGTAATATTTGTAATAATTGTTAAGAGTTGTGAAAACAACTATGAGTCGGGATATTCCTATCCAGCTCGGATTCTAAAAGAATAAGGCATCCCTA
>NW_021320889.1:0-322 GCF_001605985.2 Dendrobium catenatum | reverse complement strand
ACATTTCGCCACGTGCTCTAACTCTTTACCGCGCAGCCCGACGACTGGACCAGGACCGGAACACGGGAATGCTATGTTCGCGTTTTGCAATGTATTACTCGGTATTGCTAAATATTGCTTGGCAATAATGAGAAATATCGCTATGTGAAGACCAATACCGAGTTGTACCGAGTTTTCTAGAAAAAACTCGGTACAATTCGGTATTGCTCAGTATTTGCTTGGTATTGCTCAGTATTGGTTATTGCCGAGCAAAATCGATCAATACCTAGCAATACCGAGCAATACCTAGCAAAATCGAGAATTATCGAGCCATCCTGGGTCC
>NW_021320888.1:0-890 GCF_001605985.2 Dendrobium catenatum | reverse complement strand
TAAAGCCCTCTATAAACCCAACTCATTAAAGCTTTCAATACAATATATAAGAAAATCAATATGCATGCACATCTCAATTAATAGAATCAGTAGTGTTCGATATTCAATCATCACTTATACGATTCAATATAATCAATAACAAAAAATGAGAATCAACATGCTTAAATTAATAAATTAATAATATGTCTAAAAATATAAACACATCAGTAATAAACAAATTAGTGATCAATAAATTAGCGATGTAGCATGAACGTACATGTGTCAATATCATCAGTCTTGTCCATCTTATAAATTATTTATTATATAAACTTAATAGATGAAATCAATATATGTAATGCTCACACTTTTCTCTATCTATTTATAAGTGCTATTAATACTACAATACTATCAATGTATGGATTACATTATTCAGCAAGATAGGACATCCAACTTTACTATGGTGTTTTCATTCCTACATATGTATTTATTATTATCATTATCATTATAACATATATCATTTTATCACTACAAGTGGGGCTTTCAATAAATTTTTAAGAGTCATCGCTCTCTATCCGTCAGCATAATCAACCATTAATTACATGATGCAATTGGGATAACACTACAATCACCTTTAAAGAAAAGCCCTTTTGCCCACCCTCATTTGTAAGGTATTATGTTTTAATAGCTAGCCCAAATTAATTATAGTAGTAACAATCAACATTCCTTGCTCATATGCATGTACTATATTTATTTTATAAAAGTTGTTACAATTTCCCTTTCATGGATGAAATATAATATGAAATGCTAAAATCTATAAATCAAAGAAATTTATATATTAATTTGTAACTTTAGAAAATCATGAATTCCATTTTACCCTATGAAATTTAATAATATTATAGTCAAAATGTCCA
>NW_021320887.1:0-246 GCF_001605985.2 Dendrobium catenatum | reverse complement strand
ATTGGTATTAGTGCAATACTCGGAGGGTGCCTCCGGGAGTGGATGTAGGTCGTGTTTGACTGAACCACTATAAATCTTGTGTCTTTTATTTTTGCATCTTTTTATTTTTTGCTTTCTCTATTTTAAAAAGTGTGGTTGAAAAACTATTTCAACAAAAATTCATTAAAGTTTATTTTCTGTTCAAAATATTCAAAAGAGGGATTAATTTTTAAAATACCAATTTACCCCCCCCCCCTCTTGGTTAGC
>NW_021320886.1:0-720 GCF_001605985.2 Dendrobium catenatum | reverse complement strand
ATGCACAAAATATTTAACTTCCTATGAATCATATTATATATTAATTCCATTAATTTTCCTATAAGGGAACCTATATTCCAAGTTCCTATCCTAGATTTAGTTTCATTGACTAGCTTCTTTGCCCACATCCGTCCTTTATGTGGGAACCCTTGCCTATTTAACACTACACCCGGGCGCCGGTGCAGCGGCCCTTGCACACTTGTCACTGTATTCAGGCCATACAGCACTTCGCTTCTAGGGGACGCCCTAGCATTAATACAATATCTTAAAGGATTCATGACATTATTGTTCGACAAGTTCTACGCTGGCTGTCGACTACCTAATGCAACCCTCCACTTTTCTCATACAGTACTTGGGACCTGGGAACGGCAGTGTTGAAGCTCATGCCTATTGAAATGTAAAAATTAGAGTCAAAATGTATTCATGATATGATTGGTAATAGAGATTCAACTCTTCTTTCTCCCAACAGAAAAACCATCATCATAATCAATGCTAATTGTGATTTATACAAATTTTTTATAGCACTACATTAATCGTTGATGCAAATTGTTATTTATGTAAATAGTTTTGCAAAACTAGCCATGCCAACCTTGGTCTAACCTTTCCTTCCTATTTGTTTCACATCACCTATTAGCATCCTATTTATAGGCGCATTTCACGCTTCAATTTTACAAGCCCAATTCACCTAATTCTATTATCCTAGGATTTATTTCAATAGGA
>NW_021320885.1:0-274 GCF_001605985.2 Dendrobium catenatum | reverse complement strand
AAATTGAATTAAATAAAAAAAATTTAATAAAATATACTCGAATCGGGTCAGGTTCTGATTGACCCGGACCCGAAGCGGGTCGGGTTCGGGTTGGGTTGAACAGTATCGGGTCAATTTCAGGTTGGACCCGAACTCGACCCGTGACCCGGTTTTGACAGCCCTAGTTGCAATCTGAAAGCAGAGCAATAAGAAAGCTATATCAAATGAAGCCTAAGTCACATCAATGACTATTTTTTTGGGAGTAATTTGAGAATTTAACATTATAATAATATTT
>NW_021320884.1:0-229 GCF_001605985.2 Dendrobium catenatum | reverse complement strand
CCACAACATAAAGAACTTCAACATATGCTCAAAAATATAAATATCCATTAAAACAAATTGTTCAATAGCAACAACCAACTAAAAATATCACATATTGTTCAATAATACAGATTCAAAGAAATAAACAAGTCATATAACTAAAGTAAACCACTCTGAATCCGTTGACTCTTCCTCAGTGGAGCTACCTCTTTTCCACTCATCTGCTCCCTCATTTTGCACATTTCAACCA
>NW_021320883.1:0-360 GCF_001605985.2 Dendrobium catenatum | reverse complement strand
GCCTAATGCCCCATGTCAATGTCTTGGCCCGAGCCTGTTGTACCAAACGAGCAAAGTCCTTTCTTGTCTTCTCAAAGAAAACTTAAGTCCCAAGTACTCCAGCTCCTCCACTTTCCTACATCCTGTGATCTTTGCAAGGCGAGATTTTGTAGAAGAGGAGGTCGATTTGTTGAATAGTATCGCAGATTTACTTCTATTAACCTTTTGTCCAGTCCACGAACAATAGTCCTCCAAAATAGATGTCACTTTTTTCACATTTGGAATAGATGTACCTGCAAAAATCAAAATATCGTCAGCATATAATAGGTGAGAGACCAGAGGCCCCCCCCCTACTAATTGGAACTCCCAACTCCTTGAAGT
>NW_021320882.1:0-233 GCF_001605985.2 Dendrobium catenatum | reverse complement strand
TGGTAATGTTTTATGTGCTACCACCATGGCTATTCTTTATGGTTTTAAGTTGTGTCTTTCTCTTAACTTAATTAATATTTTTATTGATGTTAACTCTGATTATAATTTCCAACTCTTATAATCTGGTAATGATAATTATTGCAATCCTGCTCTCTTTTATCAGGTGAGAGAAATTAAGAATCTGTTGATTTTTTTTTTTTGATTTATTCGTTCTATCATATTTACAAGGAGAG
>NW_021320881.1:0-314 GCF_001605985.2 Dendrobium catenatum | reverse complement strand
TTCATTATAGAATACCATGTTCATCTCTCAATATGGTACATTATTTTGAATGTAAATATGAGAGCAAACTGAATCAATGTGGTTTTATTTTCCCACAACATATAATCATTCAAATCATGTTACCATAACTTATTTATTAATTCAAATGACAAGAACATATTAGTATGAATTCTAATGATTAGTTTGAATAATATCAATCAATACTAAGCGTACACCTGTGATGGACTAGTGATCCTTAACTTAATCATATTCTAGTGTATTATAAGAAGTGTTATAAGAAAATTAACATATGAATCAAAGAATCAATGTTATTA
>NW_021320880.1:0-232 GCF_001605985.2 Dendrobium catenatum | reverse complement strand
CAGTACCGAGCAATACCGAGCATGTACCTACCAGTACCAAGCAGTACCGAGCATGTACCTACCAGTATCGAGCATGTACTGAGCAGTACCGAGCATTTACTGAGCGGTACCGAGCATGTACCTAGCGATACCGAGCGGTACCGAGCGGTACCGAGCATGTACATCAGGTTTTTCAACAATGAAGAGAAGAAATAGCGAAATCCACTTACAGTTCTTGGCTCTCTTGCGCGCA
>NW_021320879.1:0-320 GCF_001605985.2 Dendrobium catenatum | reverse complement strand
GTAATCCTCATGTCAATGAGGTGAGGCGGGTCTCAACCAAGTTGAGGCGCAAGCCTCATAAAAAACACTTAAGGCGTAAGCCTCAAGGCGCTTTTCACTAGAATTGCGCAAAGGCGGGTCTCAAGGCGAGCCTCATATTGCGCAATTTTAAACCAATAATTTTTAGAAGTTTAACTAACAATTTTAATTGTACATGTATTTTAAAAAAAATTGTACATGAGTTTAGTTCATTTTATTAAATTAATTTATTTTCTTAAGCATCAAATGCATATTATTAGTTTTTATATAATACTATTTTTTAAATATTAAATATTATAATT
>NW_021320878.1:0-331 GCF_001605985.2 Dendrobium catenatum | reverse complement strand
ATGCTACAAATGATAGTTGCTACACTTTCAAGATTTACAATAGAGAATCATTTAGAAAAAAATAAAAAAATAAGACATTAAAAAAATTAGGTTTATAAAAACCTTACCAAGAGGGTTCCTAGTGGGAGAAATGAATGGGAGAGGAAGAGCAATATTTCTTGTGTTGGGAGGACCTTCATAAGTACAAGGCTTGTAGCCGCTTATCGAGCACATGAACAAAGAGGGAATGCCTATCGATGAGGAAGGAACGAGAGCAATGCCCTTTGTGAAAATGAAGAAATGATGTCTTGGGGGAAAAAAGAGTCACGAGATTGGAATAGGATAAATTTAG
>NW_021320877.1:0-210 GCF_001605985.2 Dendrobium catenatum | reverse complement strand
CCCCCCCCCCCCCTATTCATGAGAAGATGAAGATGGATTTAAAGCAACATCGTTAGCATTGTGCACTAGTTGATTACTCGGTATGGAATCATAATCAACAAGAACGGGGGAGTGGTATTTTTCAACGAGGGATGTATAACAAAACACTCATTCGTGGCATGACCATGAATCAAAAAATGATTACAATAATCATGCACTTTTCAAAATCCA
>NW_021320876.1:0-214 GCF_001605985.2 Dendrobium catenatum | reverse complement strand
TCTAATTAAAATCTAGTATTTTCCAAAATATTAAACTCTCAAAATCTGGTCAAAGTCAAAAGTCAACATTTTGGTCAACCATAGGTCAAAACTGGGTTAAAACTTCAATAAATCATAACATTTGATAGAAAACTCCAAATTGAGTGTCCAAACTGTATAACAACTCATAATTAGGTGTAGTATTTATTAAAAATCTGAAACCCTTAAGATTAAC
>NW_021320875.1:0-541 GCF_001605985.2 Dendrobium catenatum | reverse complement strand
ATATTTTTAAAATATATTATGTATTCAAGTATAAATAATTATTAGTTTGCCCCCCCACCCCCTAAAAATTAAGGCTGATTCCGCCCCTGTTGATAACATTTCATTTATCTTATGACCTTTATGTTCTTGATTGTTATAAAATAAAACATCTTTTATTCTTTTGAACTCTTAGTGCAAAGACTTTCATCACAAGTGAATAGAGATTTTTTTCTTAATTGATTTTGTTAATTTTTTAGACGCACGGTAGAATGATATTTACTTAGTTCTATTAGTTTCATTATTGGTGAATGCTTTATCATTTTTATTTAGGTTTTATTTGAGATATTTTTTTCTACTACTTTTTAAAGCAATTTTTTAGTACATAAATTTTAATTTTATTTACTAAAAAACTGCGTAAAAAAAGTCATCCCAAATAATAGTCCCAAACAAAACTAAAGTCATAATCCTATAATTTTATATTAAAATTTATATGGAGTTGATATGTTTTGAGTGAATTTTTTTTATATGAATAGTTCATTTTTAGATGTTGTGGATTTCCAAG
>NW_021320874.1:0-279 GCF_001605985.2 Dendrobium catenatum | reverse complement strand
TATTATTTAGATATTTAAATATTTAATATTTAATAATATTTAAAATATATTTTATGTTTTAAAATAATTTTTGTTTGATATTAAATTAAATAAAAGCCTTTGATAAAGTTCCAAGAGTAGTGCTATGGCTTGAAAAGAAAGGAGTCAATAATACTTATATTCAAATCATTAAAGATATGTATGCTGGAGCTATTACTTATGTTCAAACACAAGGTGGATTGACCAAGTATTTCCCTATTTCAGTTGGGTTACATCAAAGATCATCCTTAAGCCCATATC
>NW_021320873.1:0-244 GCF_001605985.2 Dendrobium catenatum | reverse complement strand
CGGTGAAAGTTTCGTCAATACAAAATGGTGCGCGTTTATCAGTAACGAAAATACAATTCTGTGCACAAAACGATCAAAACTCGACATCTTCGAAAACATAAATAGGATTCGGAGTCCTTACCGCGAGATAAACAATCCTTCCAACAACGGCGACGGACGAAAAGCGCTCCACGACCTCCGAAATTCAGCTTTTTCCTTTACTTTTCCGAAATCCGCGAGGCTCCGACGGTGGTTCGGTGGTGGC
>NW_021320872.1:0-206 GCF_001605985.2 Dendrobium catenatum | reverse complement strand
CTGATATCGATCGCAATCTCCAACCCCGCTAATAAAGCTTCGTATTCGGCTTCGTTATTGGTCCGAGGTTCAGTCAAACTGAATGAAAATCTCATTATACCTCCCTCCGGTGCTACGAAAATGAGACCGATGCCAGCTCGGGCTCTTGCAATATTCGGAGGTCGGACAGGTCTAATCGACGATGCCCCATCAAAGTACATTTCCCA
>NW_021320871.1:0-263 GCF_001605985.2 Dendrobium catenatum | reverse complement strand
CTCATTTAATCAATCCTAAGCATCTTTGCCCATCCCCACAAAAAAAAAATTTTGCCCACCCTAAAAAAAGAAGCTGGATCCGCCCCTGCCCCTAAAGGTGAATATAGCACAATCAAGAAGCAATAAATGATGCAACATTAAAAGCTTGGAGAAGCCATTAAGGGTGGTCAATGTGATCCTTATCTAGAAATGAAAATAATACATCATATTGGTTGTAAAGTGATATTGAAAGGTTAGATAGGCTTCTAAGAATGAAAAGGTTA
>NW_021320870.1:0-832 GCF_001605985.2 Dendrobium catenatum | reverse complement strand
AAACTCCAGACTATGAAGACTTCAAATTAAATTCAGCTTGAGATACATTGTAAAATTTGAAGCTTGCACTTTTCTTTAAAATCAAATTGAAAGGGAGTGATTGTAATTTGAGTGAATAAAAACATACACACACACATAAGGAGATCATATAAAATATTTATACTGATCGTACTGGACGATATTCGCTCGTACAGGACGATCAGATAGTTATCTCCTATAGAGCATATGGAACGAATAGAAACTTGCTCAAAAAATTTTTCTAAGTCCTATTCGTCCAGGATAAAATTAATATGGAACGAATAGAAACTTGCTCAAAAAATTTTTCTAAGTCCTATTCGTCCAGGATAAAATTAATTATCGTCAAGGATGATTGGTTCACTGTAAAATTTTTGTCCAGACGAATTTAAATTATCGTCCGTGGTGATTGGTCCTCTGGAAAAATTTCGTCCCGACGAAATCAAAAATCATCCAAGATGATCTGAACTCTGGAAAATTTTCGTCCAGACAAAAATAAATTATCGTCTGTGGCGACTGGTCCTCTAGAAAAATTTCGTCCCGACGAAATCAAAAATCGTTCAGGACGATCGGAACTCTGGAAAATTTTTATCCAAATGAAAATAAATTATCGTCTGTGGCGATTGGTCCTCTGGAAAATTTTCGTCCACACGAAGTCAAGAATCGTCCAGGATGATCCGTTTTCTGTAAAAATTTTGTCCAGACGAACATATTCTCGTCCAAACGATTAACCGACTTAAAACAGTTTTCAGCAGTTCTAGAACCGACCTTTTAATAACTATTCGTACTGGACGAACCTAGTTCGTACAGGACGATC
>NW_021320869.1:0-1657 GCF_001605985.2 Dendrobium catenatum | reverse complement strand
TGTTATTGTACATAGCATTAGAGATTTATTATGAAAATTAATTATAACTTTAAATCCGCCAACAAGAACCAGTGGGGTTCCAGAAGCAGCAGAGAGCTCATCGTCCTCAAAATCAAATCGAAACAGTCAGCATGTGGCAGGTAGTGTTCATAAAATCTATTCAAATCCATGAATACTGAGCTTCAGATCATGAATACTGTCATCCATAACTTAAATATATTTTACAAGAAAAAGCATAGCATATATGTACTTATCCTTAAGAAATTTGAAGCTCTCATTAATGGAAGTTCGAAGCTCTTAATGGAAACTTTCTGCGTTAGTTTAACAGAGCATCACCACACACATTTATTTAGAGAAAAACACACACACAATATATATAAATGACTACATATAGAAGCTCATGACGAGGAACACGCCACCGATCACCATGGACAAAACACCGATAACCATACTTCCTGTAAGAGTATTTTTGTCTATTTTCTTGAGCAGGACGAATATTAGAAGAGTGCCCAAACTAAGAAGCTCAGCAGAGCAAAGGCCAAGCTGATTCCAAGGAGGATGTGCTCCGGCGTGGTCCGCATGGAGCTTGACGGGTTCTTTTTCTCAATGGCTATTTCTATCATTGCGACGGTGACAGTTAGCAAGCCCAAGCCCAACTCTTTCGCCGTCTTCTCCCCTTCTTTCCGTTCGGCTTCCACTGCTCTCTCTGTGTCTCTCTATGTTTTGTTTCTTATTTTACGAGGTAGGCAATAAGAGGGGTTTATATATATATATGAATTATTGGGAAAATTTTAAGACTAAGCATGATTATAAATTATATTAAGAGCTTAAATATGTTTAAAAAAAATTTAAAAATAGGCAAAATCGTCCGTTAAACTGACGACTTAAGCTTTGACTAAATAGTCAAGATCCGACGTGGCGATGATGTGGAGATTAAATCGCCCGTTTAACGGGCGATTTATAAGTCGCCCGTTTAACGGGCAAGCGACTTTATGCTAATACTTTAATTCCCAAAATCCTTTCCGATCTCATTTCATTCACGTTCCTCTTCTGCAGCCGTCGTCATCGGGAAGTTCGGAGTCGCCGATCTCGCCGCCAAGTGTTTAGGCAAGGTTTTATTTTTAATATTTATGGTTTATTATGTATAGTATTTTAGGTGTTGTACAAATTTGATTAAAAATGATTCTGTTTGAGTTTTTTTAGTGTATTTCTTAATTTTTTTTGGTAGATCTATTAGTTTGTCTAATTTTTGGCCCACGAGCCCACCCGCAAAACTTCTCAGCCCAAGATGAGGTCAGATAAGCATCCACGTGACGTGGTATTATATAATCTGATGATAAGAATCGATCTCTGTCGCTGGAACAATTATTACGTCCTCTGACCTGACGTAGAGGTACGTTCGGTCCATCCAATAACATGTCGGCCAACGTGGTCTACTCCTTACCAGCGCGGCGCGACGACTTGACCCGGAGACGAACCACGGAATGCTAGATGTTCGCGATTTTTCTCGGTATTTGCTCGGTAATTGCTTTGCAAAAAACGAGAATACCACTCTGTGAAGAACCAAACTATCAACAAATACCGAGTTGTCCGAGTTTTTTCCTACAACTTCGGTAGCAGACTCAGATATTTGCTCCCGGATTTGCTCGGTATTGCT
>NW_021320868.1:0-1311 GCF_001605985.2 Dendrobium catenatum | reverse complement strand
TATATCAAACATACATAAACCACAGAGCTACTATAAAAATCCAAATATACAGAACAGTTCATCTATAATCTTCCTTCAATCCTCAAAATAATCATGTACATTAGAGTGCATGGCCGGCTACATACAGAAAGAACAGAACGGAACAGAAAAGCCAGGACTGTACAAAAATGAAATGTATAAAATACCTAACAACTGATCAGACACGGAACTGCTAGTCTAAGACTTCCTTCCCCTTCCCAGAACCTGAAAACCCCGCAGATAACAAGAATGAGCTAACAGCTCAACAAGATTACACCAGCCAATCAAAATCTCCAGAAATACACATCAGAAAATACATCAGAAGCAGTTATTCAAATAGCCGTACAGAATTCAGATAATCGTACAGAAATCGCATAAGCAACAGAATACAGATACTTGATCAAACAGAAATCAAACCAGTGATACAGAAAAATGAATTCACTTCATATAACAGAATATTCAAGTCAGATTTCACATAATAGACAGAATCGTACATAACATATTTCAAATCAGATAAAATCATATTCAATATCAGATCAATCATATTACATATCACAGAACACAAATCAGATTCCCGAACCCTGACAGAATCTCTACAAATTCTGGCCCCTTATGCCTCCCTTCCCTGACACAGATAGAATCTCAATGGATTCTGACCCCTTATGTCTCCCTTTGTGCTTATAGCATCAGAACATAACAAATATACATAATTTTCAGAACATAACTTATTTTCTTTTCAGATATCCCTGACACAGACAGAATCTCAAAGGATTCTGGCCCCTTATAACTCCCTTCTGATATCACAGCACATCAAAGCATTCAATTCAGAAAATTAGCTTTCATTAGAAAAATTGTCAGCGACATAACGACAGTATACGGAATTTACACAAAATTCACATATTCATGAATTCACCAAATTACCACAGATAATACAAAACAACATTGTAAGACTTTTATTGCACTGAAGCAAATATTTCCGACATCCAGATAATTCGTAATTAGATTAAAACGCTGCATAATCCAAAATATCAGGTAAAAATCTTCCAAAAAATACTCAAAATGTGCACAAATATCATTTCAGAAACATACCAAAAGTTACGCGGTAGAAAGTTCATCAGTGCGAAAAGAAACCAAATATTCGCTAACGGAAATAACATCCGGGACAGAAAAGTCGTCAAATTTCTCATTTCTAAAAATTGAGAAAGGCGGAATGTGCCTTACCTCGAGTTGGTCAACTTTTCCAACTACGGCGACGAACGAAAACGGACCGAAGTCGCCCAAAAATCACTTTTC
>NW_021320867.1:0-1261 GCF_001605985.2 Dendrobium catenatum | reverse complement strand
ACCAAACCAGGCTATGTCTTGGTCATACTACTGCTGCTAGTGAGCAACATAAGCTTCGAAATGGGCTAAGTCCTCCATGCGGTGCTGCTCGTAGAGGGCTATGTCCTCAGCATGTTGCTGGTCCTGTGCAGCAATGTATCCCTCGAAGGGAAGTTCCCATTGGTCAAATCACTCCACGAACTAATCCAGTTTAAGAGTGCTGGCAGAGTAGGACAGGTTAAGGAATAGGAGTGGGAGCCTCCTCCACCTCGGCCCGAGCTTCCCCATCCCCCAGGTGGAGAAGAGTGCTATGAAGAGTTTGAAAGGATATGTTGGAGTAGAAAGCAGTGGGGAGATTTGGCGGAGCAGGATATTATAGGTTATATTTTATTTCTAGAACATATGCATTGAGAGGTCCTAGGACAAGATTTGGTTTCCTCCTATGACCTGGATCTCAAATTGTAGTCAAGTGATCGATGTAGCAAAATATCAATTCGATTTTATTGAATTTGCGATGAACTAGAATGTAAAAAGTGGTGATCAAAAGAAGAGGAGTAATGTGGATACGATCACCAGCCTTTAGGATTATAGAGGTGTAAAAGGCATGTTCAACAGTCTTAGCATCTTTGAATAAAGAGCTAGTCTCTCCAACATGAAAGTGGGTTGTGGTGTTCTAAAGGAAGTGATTGGCCGGAGCCCAATCATAATCAGGATAAGAACACATGATATAGAGTTTGTCCCATGTGGTGGAAAATTATAGAAGTTCTTGGCAATCCTGATATGTGATCTCGACGAGGGGTTAATTCATATATGAGGCAAGAGCAGTCTAGGAAGAATTAATTCTAATGCTTGCAAAGAATTTAAACAAAAGTTCAGAATTGAAGAGGACAGTCAAGGTCAAAAGAAAGCACAAGGAGGTATGGGCAAATAAGTTGAATATTAGATAAGAGAGATAATTTGGATTGACGGTCTGGGAGATTATGATTCCAGCCTCCTTATTGTACTGGTAGGCGGCTTGAGCATCTGCCTCTAGGAATCGAGGATCCAGAGTGGCCCTCGAGGAATTGCTTTAAAGATGACGTGAGCGCTTCCCTACTACCATTTTTAAGGAGTAGAACACTAGAGCAAGAATATAATGAGTTTGAGAAAGCTTAAGTGAAGAAAACGGATGGAAGATTCTCAATTTAAAGGATCGGCCGTATCGGTCAGGACGATCGCAAGATTGTCCAGGCCGATAAGGTTCAATAATTGCGTACAGGAAAATTGGCCAAAAAAGCGGTCC
>NW_021320866.1:0-301 GCF_001605985.2 Dendrobium catenatum | reverse complement strand
TTATTTTTTAATATTTAAGGATTCATGTAGCCGACCCCACATAGTGGGATAAAGGCTTGATGTTGTTGTTATTGTATTTAAATGCATGTGTCTCATCCTTTTTGTACCCTCCTAGTTTATTGTCTCCATGCTAATGTACAATTTGTTCCTAGATTCTCCTAAATCTTTAACATAAATCTTCTTGTGGAACTAGTCTCTTATTGTATATTCGGTTTGGTCAAATTAATTTTTTTTTTCAATTTGTTTGTTTTAGCAAATATCTTGAAAAGTTAACAATTAATCATCTTTCATATTTCACTAT
>NW_021320865.1:0-298 GCF_001605985.2 Dendrobium catenatum | reverse complement strand
AAATAATTTTGATGTATTTTTCTTCCTAATTTCTTATACTCGTTCGCTGATTTCGAGAAAAAGTGCGTACACTTCCTGTCACATTATTAGCCTAACAATTTTTATGGGGATGTTATCACTGTTGTAATGCTGTTTCTTTTCAAATTCATATTTGAGGAAGTGGTAAATTATGCCAATAGATTAGTACAATTATCTAAACAAAATATATGAACATCAAAACTAAATTAATAACAAGCCTTAGAATTTGGGATTGTTCAGTGCCTTTAGAGTGTAGCACATCCCTTCATGTTGGGAGAGA
>NW_021320864.1:0-2094 GCF_001605985.2 Dendrobium catenatum | reverse complement strand
TGGGGCATGATTTTATTGCATCTACTTTCTTACTTTCAACTATTTTCATATATTATTTAGATGTTTTTATTGCAAGATAGAATATTGCTATTATTTTCCTGCTAAAACCCTTAATTTTTAATTTACGCAATTCTGTGTCCGTGAGCCTTACGCCTCGCCTCACGGACAAAAATTGCCTCGAGGCTTATTTACGCAATTTTAAACCTTGGCTCCATCTTACTTTCCAAAGCCTCCACCTTCTTCGCTATCATAGGTCCCAAAAAAGTACTTTGATACCAATTTGATATGAAGTAGAGAACTTTCAACAAAATCAACAAACCATAAGAGAAATTGGGAAGAAGAACACACCATAAGTTTTTTTATTGTTGACCTCTGTGTAATGCACAAAAGAAACAAAAAAAAATTAATTAAAGCAGACCAAACCTCGTATCCACGAAACCGGCCGAAAATCCCGCAGAAATCCCGCTAATTTCACTGCAAACGGCGCCGCTCCAATAGATTTCCCGCGATTCCTGCTCAAACTCCGCTCGAGGAGGTTCATTCGCGTCGTTAAATAGCAGCCCGAGCGAAGCTTTCGGCTGCTCTTCCATTCCCGACTCTTCCTTTCGATCCTCACTCTCACACGACACTCTCTTCCGGGCCGAAGCTCTGCCCGACATCCTCACGCCCGATCTCCTCTCCAGCGACCGAGCCCTCCGATCCCTCTCCGCTCTCGACTCCAGACCTCTCCCACGACCTCCTCCTCCCTTTGCTTCCACGATCGCAAGCCTCAACGTCTCTGCCGCTCGCATCCCTTCGGCCGAATCCCGTGAGAAAGAGAGAGAGAGAGAGAGAAAGAGAGAAAGGGAGAGATCATCCTCCTTACCTGCGCAAGCCGACGCCCTTGCCCTTGACCGATCTTCATCCCTTCCGCTCAACTTCGCCCCGTCCCCGACTTTCCCTTCCTGTCAAACGGAAAGTTACGACATTTTGATTGGAAGTAAATACGGGAGCTTGCCGGTAGTGAAGGTAACTTCCCCCCTTCACATGCTTCTTCGGCCAAAACCCTTAAAACAGAGAACTAAACTCTCTGTTAACAGAGAGTTGAATTCTCTGTTAAATATCTTATTTAGATTAATTATAATTAATTAAGTTTAATTATAGTTAATTATTTTAATTATAATTAATTATCTTTGATTATAGATAATATAAATTAAATTAATGATGTTAATTACTTTCTAATTAATTAAAATAAATTATTTTAATTATATTAATAAAAAAATATTTAGTTTATTAAATTATAACTAATTATCTTTTATTAATTATTATTATTAATTGTAATTAATTTTATTAATCAAATTAATTATTTAATTATATTTAACTATAATTGGGAAAATAGTATAATTAATTACTAATATAATTATTATCCATCATCTTTTAATTTAATTATATATAATTAATAAGATAAAATAATTCCCCCCATCTCCTTCCTCGATTTCGCGGTCGGAACCGATAGATTCACCTAAAGCACGCCTGGTGCGCGTGGTTAGAGGGAACCCCGGTTGCGACACTAACGATAAGGAGTAAGCTTTGGGTTGCGGTTGACACCGCAAACCGAGAGATACGTGAACTCCAATATGTGTGCTGCAATAACTCGTTCCTCGATAACGTACGAACAGCGAGCGAGTTCATAGAAAAAGCTATCAAAAATATACTCAAAAAAACTAATTATGTTGTGCGTCTAGTTTGGGCTTTTACTATAATACAGTGTTGAGCGAGAAAACCCGTGACAGCCATCTACCTCGGCTGTCGGAACTGTTCTCTGCTGGTAGGCGCCCGCACATAATAAAAAGTCCAGCAACAAGCTTCTGTACAATTTCCTCAAACTCATTGTTGCAATGGGTATCAGAATTTTGAATGGGAAGTATAAGATGGCGAAGTGTTGGGAGGGTCGACAGAGGAGTTAAGAAATAGTGTGAACGATTAGGAGTGTGACGAAGGGAGATAATGGATTGTGGGGTAGAGGGACTACTGGCATCGCAGAGGATCATAACAAGATGGTGTTTGGGTATCCTTACGGCTATGCTAGGTATATTTTAGATAACTTATTGCACG
>NW_021320863.1:0-215 GCF_001605985.2 Dendrobium catenatum | reverse complement strand
TCAGATTGGACTGATTTTGATGTAGTTGAATTTATTTTTTCGAGACGTCCAGTTTGACTATAAGTTTGTTGAAATTGGAGTTCATATGTTCCCGAATTTATTTTTGGAAGTTTCTGACTTGAATATGCCTCGAGATTCGTGCTCATCAAGTCTATTTTTGGTGACGTATGATCAGTAAGTAATTTATGAAACTCCATTTCCTACTCATTTATATA
>NW_021320862.1:0-575 GCF_001605985.2 Dendrobium catenatum | reverse complement strand
ACTTAGGCTTAACAACCTAATTACTGGACTCAACACAATGTTCCTGCCTCCACAAAATCCACAAGATCTAAAGCAGCAAAAAAGGCTACCACCCCAACTTCCAAGTCCCAATGACCAGTCCCCCTTCTTTCACAGCCTGGAACACTCAGAGCTTCAACTCCCCGGATAAACTCTGTGCTGTAAAGACCTTGTCAAAAAATTTAATCTTGACCTGTTTTTCATTCTAGAAACTCGTATCTCTCTTGCTAACTCCACCAACAACTGGTTCCTCTCCACCCACTCTATTTTTCCCCATGAAGGATCTTATGATAACTTCAACTGTGCATCACCGGGCAGGATTTGGATAAAATGGAACTCACTTAAGGTGACTTTCGAGCTGCTTGTTACTTCTAGTCAACTGATACACGGTTTGATCTCTTCAAACCTTAACAATAATTTCTATGTCACTGTGGTGTATGCCGCTAACTCCATGGAGGATAGAAAAGCTCTCTGGAAAGACATTTTTGATATAGCCAACTCTATTTCTATGCCTTGGATAATTCTAGGTGATTTCAATTGCTGCAGACATTCCAACG
>NW_021320861.1:0-391 GCF_001605985.2 Dendrobium catenatum | reverse complement strand
TCCTTGAAGTAGTCAATGAATGGCTGTCTCCAATCACTTTCGACTTCAATATCTAAACAATGCCACCACGAGTCTGAAGCTTGACTAGCTTTATGTCTCTTGGCTACGTGATATTCTTCTGGATAATTCTCAATAATGATCTGATGGAGAGGTTGAGGGTCAACTAGGATTTTATCTTGCTGGCTTGAATCCGGAATTCCTTCTACCCTCAGAAATTGTAACAGAGTGGGTTCCAAGACCCTACGAGTGTAAACCCCGATGAATATAGGACTCTCCTCGTTGATGTTCGCCATCTCTTTGGCTAATTTGGCCAGACAATCTTCTTTAGCATTCTGTCCTCGAGGAACTCAAGACATTTTGACATTTGATACTTGCTTCAGAAGCTCGAGAG
>NW_021320860.1:0-212 GCF_001605985.2 Dendrobium catenatum | reverse complement strand
AGTGAAAATAAAATCGTTAGTTTTATAATTGTAGATTCTGCAAGCACTCAATAGTGTGATTTTCTGTTTCTGTTGCACAGTAAATTTAGCATATTTAATCAAACATGCTCATGAAAAATTCACTTTATTTTTCATAGATAATTATAGTCCTATTTGTACAAATGCTTTTAATAATTGATTGGATTCAAGGAAGGTGAAATTTTTGCAGGTGC
>NW_021320859.1:0-528 GCF_001605985.2 Dendrobium catenatum | reverse complement strand
AGATTTCTTCAAAATTTGGGAGTTGGCAATTTCCTTGCTACTATTGAGTTTAACTGCAATTCCATCTTCAGTAAAACAGGTTGACCGATTATCAAAATTTAATTTGATATGCTGCATTTTCTGCCAAGCCGATTGAAAACTGTTGCCTAGTTCAGATTCAACATTCCTTTCCACCACATCTTCTGCACTTTCTTTATTCTGATCAATCGATTACTTAAGAATCTTACAGACCTGATCCTGATTCTGTTGTTCAAAAATCTCCAAACCTTGTTGAATTTTCAGAAATTCAACAGGTGGCTCTTCTTGTTCAGCCATAACATAAGAAATCTGAATGTTCTTCCCTTCAATAATTTGATCAATGAGAATTCCTTTGCCCCTCCCTTCAACAACAGGATCTAATCTCATCGAAGGCCTATATCCTTCTCTGATCACCAAATTGGATGAAACCCTGAACGGTTCTTGATCCACCACTTCATTACGATTCTTTACAATTCTTTGATCATCAACTCTAAGAGGAACATTTCGTTT
>NW_021320858.1:0-320 GCF_001605985.2 Dendrobium catenatum | reverse complement strand
TTTTACTTACTGATTTCTTGCTATGGCTGGTGGGAAGCTAGTCCGACAGGCTTTCGGGAAGTTCCTCGAGGGCCACTTTGGACCCTCGATTCAGGGATGTGGAGGATCAAGCAGCTTACCGTCAGTACAAAGAATGTGGCATTACCCTTTCAAGAATCATCGATCCTGTCCACCTTTCATATCTGGTAATGTATCTCTTTGCTCACACTTCTCTCATTTCATTCTTACCCTCACTGTCACTTTTTCTTCAGAACTTATGTTAGAATTTTATGCAAACCTTTGCATAAATTCTACTTTCACAGCCCTGACCTCCTATGTAA
>NW_021320857.1:0-231 GCF_001605985.2 Dendrobium catenatum | reverse complement strand
AAAATCTTTGTCGCATGCACTAGTTTTCTTCCTCCAATTTAAATTATGTAATTTTGGTCAGAAGTTAATCAATTAATTAAATGAGTATTTTAAAATGAATTAATTCTATTAAAAAAATAGATTTAAATATCTCAAAATTTTCTCCAATGGCTCCAAAAGATATTTTTTGCAATATTCCAAGGGATTTCAACAGCCTACCGACGTCCCCTCCCCTCGCGGGTGTTGACCTCT
>NW_021320856.1:0-200 GCF_001605985.2 Dendrobium catenatum | reverse complement strand
AAAAATAAAAATAAAATAATAATAATAAAAAAAATATATTTTTTCCATTTGCTATTTGTTTTTTGTTCCCTCCTTTTTGATATGTCAAAAGGTGGAGAAGTTTATGAGGTTCCTTTTTGTCGATCATGAACTTTTACTACTAATTTGTTTTCGCAAGTGTTTTGCCATCATCAAAAAGGGGGAGATTGTTGCAAATCTAT
>NW_021320855.1:0-319 GCF_001605985.2 Dendrobium catenatum | reverse complement strand
AAAGTTTACTGAAATCGAAGTTTGAATGTTCCTCAATGTAATCATGAATGTTCTCAATTCAAATATTTCTTAAGGATTCAGGCTATTCGAGAGAGTTTTCTGCATACGTATAAAGACTGATGCTGTTGTTTAATTTGTACACCTTGTGTATCTACAAAGGATTAGCTAGCATATGTCTTCACAAATAGACTCAACAATGCCCAATTTCCTAAGCTTACGATCAAGTTGGGAATGTAAGAAACCTATTTACCAAATTGAGGGGGTGAGTGTTAGTAGTTATGCTTTTAAAACATGACTGCCTTTGGCATTGATGTAGTTT
>NW_021320854.1:0-287 GCF_001605985.2 Dendrobium catenatum | reverse complement strand
GAGAGAGAGAGAGTAAGAGAGATAGAGAGAGAGAGCAAGAGCGAGAGCTAGAAAGAGGGAGAGAGATATAGAGAGAGAGAAAGAGAGCAAGCAAGTGTTAGAGAGAGCAAGAGAAAGGGAGAGTGAGAGAGGGAGAAAAGAGAGAGAGCGAAAAGGGAGAGATAGGAAAAATAGAGAGGGAGAGAGCAAATATAAGTCGATGAGTTGACATGAAATCTGCAAGGTTATTTGGATTCAAAAGTCATGATTTTCACATAATTATGGAGGTTCTTCTTCCAAGCATAGTA
>NW_021320853.1:0-309 GCF_001605985.2 Dendrobium catenatum | reverse complement strand
TTTTCGATTTGATTTAGATTATATTGAGTGTACACTCATGAATATCTGGGTATTCATTCATAGGTGTCTTGCATGTTATTTTTGGGTTGAGTTATAAAAGCTTAATCTTAGAGCATTACAGAACAGGATTGATCAATTTCTCCAGGCAGTTGTCACCATTCGGGGAAAGGGGACCTCAAAAAATTCTTTTTAGTTAGAAAAATCTTTATCCATCTAAGTTTGTGTTAAGACTTTTATGTTTAATATGTCGAGGAGCCACCGGCTCATTGCCCCTCCATAAGGATTTCTCTCTCGCATACACCTGAAAAC
>NW_021320852.1:0-201 GCF_001605985.2 Dendrobium catenatum | reverse complement strand
GGGTGCTAACACTTAGTGAGTTATAACTTATTTTTTTTAATAATATTGTTGTTAGTATCTTCTCAAAAAAAATAAAAAATAAAAAAACCTATTACCAATGGATCAAAAAATTCTTGAATAAAACAATAAAAAAGATTGAAAATCACTTAACAAATAATCTTCCAAACTTGAACATAAAAAGTATAAAGCAAAGAAACAAAA
>NW_021320851.1:0-294 GCF_001605985.2 Dendrobium catenatum | reverse complement strand
GCAAAAGACCGGCATCACTTGGAGGCCGGGTAGAAGGATGATGTCACTCCGAAGTTGGGTACAAGACCGTCGTCACATAGAGGTCGGATAGAAGGCCGACATCACTTGGAGATCAGGCAGATGATCGACGACACTTGGAGGCCGAGTAGAAGGACGATATCACTCCGAAGTTGGGTGCAAGACCGGCGTTACATGGAGGCCGGGAAGAAGGACGATGTCACTCCATAGTTGGGTGAGAGATCGGCATCACATGGAGGCCGGGTAGAATATCGACATCACTTGGAGGTCAGGTAA
>NW_021320850.1:0-272 GCF_001605985.2 Dendrobium catenatum | reverse complement strand
ACCCTAGGAAAATCGCCTACTTAAAGCATCCAATAATGATGTAAATCCCAACTTTTGAATTTTCCCTTCTAATCACCCTTAATTTCCTCTCCAATTAGCTGCTAGACCCGCTAATTAGAAGAGGCGGGAGTTCCTAGAGTTCCGCCTTTTGTGTACACGAGCCGGTCCAGGATGGACCAGTTGGACCAGTCCAAGAGGGACCGGTTGAACACTGCCATCATCTGATAAAAAATTCATCATGGGAGGTTGTGATCTTCATTATTGTTGTGGAT
>NW_021320849.1:0-304 GCF_001605985.2 Dendrobium catenatum | reverse complement strand
AGGAGGCCGAACCTGGTAGACGTCGGCTTGCTAGAGATGATGATCCACAGGTTGCCGGGTCTGATTCAGATAAGTCTGTAAGGGCTAGGGGTGAGGAGCATATTGAAGATTTAGAGAATCAGTTGACAACTATGGTGTCATAAGTCAAAGAAATGCAAGAAAGATTTGACAAGTCTGAGCAGGATTCACTTAAGATTCAACAAACGGCTCGAGAGATTGTGGAAAGGGTTAAAAAGACAGAGTCTAGTCCCAAGCCTCCCGAGTCAAAACCAGTGATTCCTCCTTGCCTATCAGAGGCATCTCC
>NW_021320848.1:0-242 GCF_001605985.2 Dendrobium catenatum | reverse complement strand
TTTATGTTTGTTGATTATAAGAAGAAAACAGGCGTTAAAAAAATACAGATTTCCCCCCTCTGCACCACGTGGGCGTTCGGGGGTACTTATATAAAAATAAAATGAAATAAAAAAAAACATTTTTTTATCCCCTTCGTCGCAAGTGTCGCACCGGTTTCCCGCCCTACAACGCTACTTGAGCGCCTAGAGGGTTTGTCGGCTCGTTGCTAGCATTGAAGAGGGATTCTTAAATCACCGCAAGC
>NW_021320847.1:0-1134 GCF_001605985.2 Dendrobium catenatum | reverse complement strand
CTACAATTCTCTAAGATCCTTAAAATTATTATATTACAAAAATAACCAATTAAAATTTATATTGTGCTTATTTTAAAATAAATTTAATAATTTTAAAATTTATTTAATCAAACAAAAACTTTCCTAAACACTCCCTTAAATTAGATTAATTATTCTGTGTGAATGTTGAATGTCGTCTGGAGAACAATCAGAATGCATCACCAGACACTGTCCGGAGGCCAAACAAGACGCACCACACCACCAATTTACTGTGTACTGTTATTGTGTACAATTATATATCATGTGAGGTGGCGCGTCCTGATTGGCCTTTGAACTGTCCGATGACCGCACGTATTAATTTCTCCCTAATTTCACATTGTGATTTCTACAAAGGGGAATGATCGTTTTTCCCTAGGTTTATGCTAACAATTGCTCCACATAGCCACACCTACACACCTATTTTGTGCCCCCTTATAAAAGCTCTTGATTGAAACTTATTTAGATATCTGCCAGCTTAATTATAAATTATTTAATTATTTTAAAATTTAAATCCTCGAATTTTCAATTTTCAGCACATGGCTGCAGTAAACTTGAATTGCGGCCATCCAATCCATAGTCAATAATTAGCTTTATTGATTTTTTTTTAATTTTGGAAAATGATTTATTAAATTATCATTAAATAATATAAACAATTGTATAAAAATAATAAAACACAAATCCCTTAAAAAACTTATTGACCATAAATTAATGGCCGACAGGGACAGCTTAAGAGCTCTTCACAGACGCCGTCAATCGAATCAGAACCCTTCGCCCACCATCCAACGGCTAGGCGAATTTCGCTTGCAAATTTAATAAATAGTGTAGAAATTTCTGGTTCTCGACGACCTCAAGTTTTTGCGGCGAAAACTGCGCCACGTGTCAAAAGGAAACCAATCCAACTGGAAGAAACCGTATTGCTTCAACACGTGGCGAGCATAGAAGTCGTTTGCTCATATTGGGATGACAGTTGCCAAAAAAGCGCACCGAAAAGTTCGACCGGTTTTTCCCACCCAGTAGTACCCAAAAGTTTGTGAGCACCACCTGATGTCTCCTTTAATTTTTTAATGAATTCTATCTTTTTTATTCAGCCACAAAATGTGAGAGGATAATTTATTA
>NW_021320846.1:0-241 GCF_001605985.2 Dendrobium catenatum | reverse complement strand
AGTGAGCACTTGCTATTATTACAAGTTGATGGATTGACGGCTCAAAATAAAACTTTTAGTGAGAGAATAAAAGAACTAGAAAATGAAATTGCATCGCTCACATTAGGCCATCCTCGCAAACCCCCAACACAGCATGCATCACAAAACTTTAGGAAGAGGCACCACCACCCACATAGATTAGTAAACCCATTTCCTAGTGTTAGTTGTTTCTCTTGTGGCATGCTAGGTCACATAGCCCGCA
>NW_021320845.1:0-221 GCF_001605985.2 Dendrobium catenatum | reverse complement strand
CTTGCCTTTCATTTATGTAGTGGATCTACAGAACACCTCAATGACCGTACAACTGGTACGAGGAGCCAGAATTCAGTTGGCTAATGCTGTTATTGAGACTGGAAATACTGGAGCTACCATCCAATTTAGTAGTGTTGATTTCCCTGCTGTCATTACAAGAGCTTCCGAGGCTCCTACTCGTCGCACGTATCTGCCAGCGCAACAACCCGCTACTAAAGCTC
>NW_021320844.1:0-1080 GCF_001605985.2 Dendrobium catenatum | reverse complement strand
TTGATTATCTATCTTTTTATTGTGAATGAAATTCGCATCCGCATAAATTCATAAAAAGATATTTCTTTTCAATAAAGAAGTTTTTAATCATCCAATTCACCCCCCTCTTGGCGCATCTAGTAAATTCAATTGGTATCAGAGCGGGTTTGCAAAGAGGGAGAAAGTATTGTTGTTTATTTCATTGCATTTTGGTTTAATTTTTGCTGTTATTTTTTTTAAAAAAATATAATAAAAAAAAGCTTTCCCCTAATTTTTAATATAATTCTTTTACTGAGGGGAAGTTTAGGAGATTTTTTTTTTTAATTTGCAAAGTCAACCAATATTATTTGACATCATCAAAAAGGGGGAGATTGTTACAACTCGACCTTCCGAGTTTATGATTTTGATGATAACAAATAATATTTATTAATCTCTTATTTCTCCTAGTATTTGTAGTGCATATTTCTTTCTATGTTGACTAATATTTCAGGTACATCATGCACCATTATTTGAAGATTCAAGGCTCAAGATTGCATAGAATTGGTCGTATTAAATAAGTTTGTAATTTTCATTTATTAAGACAAGTCTTGTAATGGTGTATGTGAGTTTTTTGATCATGCACACACACAGGGGAAGAGGTTTTAAATGTAGAATGTAATAAAATTTCTTCTCAGTAGATCGTACTGTACGATGATAATTCGTACCGAACGATCAGAGGGTTGTAGGACGATTCTATGAATAGATCGTACCGTACGAATATATTCGTAATGTACGATATGTTCAAAGCCAAATCCCTAACAGCCGTTTTAACTTAAGTAAGATGTTTTCCGCCGCTCGTACTGTACGTACATGTTCGTACTGTACGATGTTCTTTAAATACTTACTTAACTTAACCCGTGATTAGTGCAAGAAATTCGGACTTAATTATAATTTGAACATCGTACTGTACGAACCCATGCGTACAATACGATGAACAGAGACGAATTATAATCGCCCCGGACGATCAGTTGTTTTTATCTCATTGTATTGTACGATGTACATCGTACCATACGATGAACAGAGATGATGTTTGATCGTCCTGACTATCATCTTGTACGAACT
>NW_021320843.1:0-200 GCF_001605985.2 Dendrobium catenatum | reverse complement strand
ATGGCTAAAAGCCACAAATTACCTTTCAATAAAAACATTTCTACTACTACTTCTGCTTTTGAACTTATGCATACAGACATCTGGGGTCCTGCATCACACCAATCACTAGATGGTTATCGCTACTACGTGGTCTTTATTGATGAATATACGCGATACTCCTGGTTTTACCTCATGCATTCGAAGCAAGAAACCCTGTCCAA
>NW_021320842.1:0-222 GCF_001605985.2 Dendrobium catenatum | reverse complement strand
ATTTGAATGCTTAAATAAAAATGTTTTTGCAACATTCATATTTATATTTTCTTAGTTTATTTGTCTTTGATTTTTGTTTTGAATTTTGTGATTTTTGAGTGTTTTGATCGAGTTTATTTTAGAGTCTGTGGTTTTGTCTTTGTTTTCTGTATTTTGAATGTTTTGTTTGATTTTCTTCAATAAAAAACTCCATCTCGCATTCTGATTCAAAGCGAGATTCAC
>NW_021320841.1:0-352 GCF_001605985.2 Dendrobium catenatum | reverse complement strand
AATTGTAAAATGCAGAGAACATTGAAGGCTTTGTACTTCTGGTTTCCTTCTTCCATTTCTTCCTGATTTTGGAATGTGTTAAAAATCTAAAATTTTCTTTACTAATTAATGGAAGCTCATTAAGATGGATCGAGGCTAGATGTGGATTTCATCAAGGTTGTCTCTTATCACCTTTTATGTTTATTCTTTGTGCTCAACTTTTGACAAATGCATTTAAACAAAGAGGTAATAATTATGGTGTAAGCATTAGTCCTAATGGACCCAGGATCTCTCATTTGTTATATGCGGAATTGCGAATGATATCATAACTTTTTTAGAAGCAAATTTGAAGGAGGTTAAAAATATCAAAGGC
>NW_021320840.1:0-563 GCF_001605985.2 Dendrobium catenatum | reverse complement strand
TAATAGGGGTGTCAATTCGGGTCAGCGGGTCGGGTTCGGGTCGAATCCGAATCGACCCGACTCTAAACGGGTCAATCTGACCCGACCCATTTTTATAAGCATTAAATAATTAAGTTAATATCATATTGTATTTGGGGATTTACATACCCACTTGAAACTATATATTTAATGCTTACAATTTATCTTGTACATAGTTTACCACTCATTGTTATTTGTTAACTCCAATTATGAATTCATCATGGTGAATAAGAAGTCAGGATCCAAGGGGTGAGTGCCATGAAGATAGGGTGTAGTTTAGGTAGGTTGGGCGGACAGGCTAGGGGCGGACAAAGTCGAGATGATAGCAGCAGGATGATCAGTGGTCAGCTTCAGGTAGTAGGTAATATGTCTTGATGACGACGAGGTCCAGTCAGCTTGAGTAGAGAGGATTCGAGTTACGTATGTCTCTCACCGACTAATCCTGCAATATCTCATCGAGACTTCTTGGTCTCATGTATCAATTTTTTTTCATGCTCAAGAGTTTCATAGTGAGAGTCAGCAGCAGGATGAACGGTGGCTAGTGT
>NW_021320839.1:0-278 GCF_001605985.2 Dendrobium catenatum | reverse complement strand
ACAGAAATACTAAAATATTTTTATTTACACTTTCCATGTGTGTGTGCACGGTTGCTAAGATACCATAGACCTTTATAAAAAATACAGACACTTATAAAAATTAATCATATACAACCCAGTCTTGAGCTCTGATCCTTTGGCAGTGTTTAGTGAATGGTGTATCTGAAATATTAGTACTCACAAAAAACATGCAATAATGATAAGTTGGAAAAACTGATTAAACTCTCATAATAGTTATAATCATCAAAATAGAAGCTCGAGAAGCTAGATTGCAACAT
>NW_021320838.1:0-224 GCF_001605985.2 Dendrobium catenatum | reverse complement strand
GTTGTAGAAGACGGCGTCTCTAAAATTTGAAAGATCACCTGCATATACTTTAGAAAACAAATATTTGTATTCTTTAGCACAAAAGAATATATGTATTGATAATTTTAAATATTTATTCGGGGATCTCGTCATGCAGCGCGATGTCGACCTGAATAAATATTTAAAATGCCCCCTGTCTCGCAGGGATATTTCAGAATGGAATAGATTTGAAATATAAGATTTTA
>NW_021320837.1:0-212 GCF_001605985.2 Dendrobium catenatum | reverse complement strand
CAATCTCTTTTATTTGCTTAATTCAAATCGAGCAAATAAAACCCAACTCCTTGAATACGACAATTCAAGGATACATCTTTTTGATTTGTAGCCTCAAAGCTACTAATCTCTATTCACTTTTATAGGTTCCCAAAAGCTTTAAAAGATGTAATACCTTAGCTCAAAAGCTATAGTTCCTCTCTCCTTCAACTCCAAAGTTGTAGGAGACTTCC
>NW_021320836.1:0-470 GCF_001605985.2 Dendrobium catenatum | reverse complement strand
TGCTAGTGTATGTATGAATGTCTAGAGGGTTAGAAATAAACTTCCTTTCGTTCCCTATAACACTAGTGACACATAAGAACAAAAATTAAGGACTGAGTCTTAGATAACATAGACTTAGGATGCATGCTCCCTATAGGATAGAGACATCAAAATGAAAATTTAGCGACACATTTTCCTAGGTTTAATTATCTTTAATCTACTAATAATCAACCAACCAATCTTAATCTAATTCTTAAAATATAGTAAAACACTTAAGTCTTAATGAAGTTATAATTAACATTCATAAACATTAAATTGTAAATCTAAAACACAAATCTAAACTAATTCTAACTGAATTAATAATAATCTCCTAACCAACCTAAAATTTAAAAGAGGTAGACTTTAATTAGGAGATTCAAACCTAAGCTAAAATTCATTAGGATTAAAAAAAAATTTCTAAATATCAAACATTAGATTAATCTTTTAAAATC
>NW_021320835.1:0-239 GCF_001605985.2 Dendrobium catenatum | reverse complement strand
CCAAACAAATCCATGTGA
The DNA here is from genome assembly GCF_001605985.2 of Dendrobium catenatum. Taxonomy (NCBI): domain Eukaryota; kingdom Viridiplantae; phylum Streptophyta; class Magnoliopsida; order Asparagales; family Orchidaceae; genus Dendrobium; species Dendrobium catenatum. The sequence continues at coordinate 221 of NW_021320835.1, read as the reverse complement.
AGGACTTCTAAAGGTCTAGTGGTGCTAATGTCCTTAGTGGAGTGAAAGGTGGAGTGGACTTGCTTTCCTAGTTGGCAGGCATCACAAAGGTGGTCTTTTAAAAACTTGAGTTTGGGGACACCTCTAACTAGGTCTTTTTGGGTCACTTTCCTAAGGGTTTTCATACTAGCATGACAAAGTCTCCGGTGCCACAACCATGAATCATCAATAACAGTTTTTAA
>NW_021320834.1:0-204 GCF_001605985.2 Dendrobium catenatum | reverse complement strand
GTAATAGAATCGTATCACAGCATACCAACATATACTTTCAAATTCCAGTTCTTTGTCACTTGCTCAATAAATCATATACAATTTAGTAATTGGTATTACGTGCTCAATGAGTCACATGTCACTTGTTCAGTATATCACGTGCATAAAGTTAGTTCAGTGAATCTGTTGTAGCAGTGTATGTATCAATATCAGTAACAATCCAAT
>NW_021320833.1:0-258 GCF_001605985.2 Dendrobium catenatum | reverse complement strand
AAGTGAAGTGTGTACTGATGATATCTTAGGAGATTAGAATTCAAGACTTTATAAGTTCCGGCCACTTGGTTAATAACCACCTGGGAATCTCCAAAGATCTTAATCTCTTTAATTTCCATTAGAATTGCAAGTTCCAAACCGGTTATCAGGGCTTCATATTCAGCTTCGTTATTTGTGCAAGGCTCCTTTAAATGGTAGGAAAAATGCATCATTCCTTTTTTCGGCGTTATGAAAATTAAACCGACTCCAGCCTTTCCG
>NW_021320832.1:0-263 GCF_001605985.2 Dendrobium catenatum | reverse complement strand
TCCAACAGCGCTTTGAACCCATGATTTGGACTCATTGGAGCTCGGATTGGATTGATCTTGGTATCGTTGGGTTCGTATTTCCGAGACGCTAGGTTTGACTGTAAGATTGCTGAAATCGGAGTTCATATACTCCCGGAATTAATTTTTGAAGTTTCCGAATTGATTTTGCCTCGAGATTCGTGCCCAATCAAGATTATTTTGTGATGACGTATCAAGTATTAATGAGATTAGTTTTAGATAACAATGTGGATTTGGGTTCTACT
>NW_021320831.1:0-390 GCF_001605985.2 Dendrobium catenatum | reverse complement strand
TATAATCGGACAACTATTTTCTTATGGCTATCACATATAAATGAATCTGATTATACCTAATAGCTTTTCACTGTAAATTTTTTTTTTTTGGAAAACAACGATAAAGTAGTAGCCAAATAAAATTATTATTATTATCTAAAAAGAAAAATAATATGAAAGATATCCCAAATTGATTGTGATTGTGATTGTGATCTATATAATATTGTCTTCTATCTTAATTAAATATGTTGGGTTCTTCTATGTAGTATTTTGATATTGATTTTGTGCTCCAAGAAGATTAGAGTGGGGGGATGTAATCTTGTTTAGATATTATAAATCTTTCAGTATAGTATGATTATCAGGATTTGATTTGGAGAAGGATACTTCCTATTTGAAAAAAATCCCTAACAA
>NW_021320830.1:0-335 GCF_001605985.2 Dendrobium catenatum | reverse complement strand
CCAAAACTAGTAAACGAGCCATAAAAAAATATTGTGAAGCATCTTTTAAAATTTCTTAAAATATGCTCACAAAATTGTTTCCTGGCACTTAAAAATTCGTCATCTGCCTCAAAACTTTAACGACTTCGAATTTCCGGTCTCTTATAATATGCCAAAACTTATCCACATAAATTATTATGCTTAATTGATACATCTAAAGAGGGGTAAGGCCATGATTATAGCTCATGGATAGATGGATGACCAGCTAGGTAGGCATCCAATTGTTATTAAGGAATTGACAATCAAAGGGGTTATAGAGGGAAAGGGCAATCTAGCGAGATAACTTAGTGTCCTTA
>NW_021320829.1:0-222 GCF_001605985.2 Dendrobium catenatum | reverse complement strand
TATTTATTACGTCATCCGATTCGACCCCGATTAGACCCGTTGAACCGTGAACCTCTCATTCTTTCAGTTCGTTGTCCAGTCCGATTTTCACAACCTTGATTTCAACCAACCATGTGAAATTCAAATTCGCTGCTAGTCAGAGGAAAATAATCATGAGATGCGGCCTCACATAATCCCATACCTACTACTTCTCTAGACAAGGGACTATAATTTGACATTGAA
>NW_021320828.1:0-202 GCF_001605985.2 Dendrobium catenatum | reverse complement strand
TGATCCCAAGGGGTAGGAGATACATGAATTGTTTTCTCTACTGAATGACGTGAATAATACTTGGGAAAAGTCCAATTGGCATTAAAGTCCCAAGATCTCTCTCGCAGATGTTGAAAGCCTGAAACTCTTGAGATTGAGATCACATTCTCACTTTCTTCTTTTTATCTCTTTAAAAACTTTCCATATTCATGCATTGTATACC
>NW_021320827.1:0-353 GCF_001605985.2 Dendrobium catenatum | reverse complement strand
TCTCCTTAAAAAAACTGAAAATTTATTTCAGATTTTTATAAAAATCTGAAATTAAATTGGTGATCCCCACTTATTCAAAACTCAAGCCCCTCTCTCCTCCTTATGTGGCCGGCCCCCCTTAATGGGCCATCTCTCTCTCCAAATTAAATTAATGGCTCCACTAAATCAGCCCCTAATTACCCCCTCCATTAATACCCATAGCTATTATTGAAGTAATTTGAAATTTCAAATTAATCTCCCTCCAAAACCACTTGAAGCTGAAATTAATTTCAGTTTTCCAAATTCCTCCTCTCCAATTAATTTTCTTTCCAAACCGAGGCCTAATTCAAAGGGAATTAACTCTTGTTTCCCTC
>NW_021320826.1:0-257 GCF_001605985.2 Dendrobium catenatum | reverse complement strand
GGATCCGATTGTCCTAGCTCCTTCTCCAAATGCTCCAGTACTCCTTGTCCATTGCTTTCCAAAAGGAGCCTCGCAAGAAACAAAAGAGAGGTGTATTAGAGCAGTTCTATAAGCAATTAATAATATGAAAGAATGAAAATGCAGAAAAGAAAAAGAACGTACCCTTCTTGTACCGGTTGAGCCACTTGTGCTTTGTGTTCTTCTCATTTTGTAAGTGTGTAGTACCAAGACATAAAAGAAAATGACGAAGAAAGCTA
>NW_021320825.1:0-280 GCF_001605985.2 Dendrobium catenatum | reverse complement strand
GAAACGGCGGAACGCAAGCGGACCGCGGGAGGCAGTGGAAGGTCCCGGGAAGCAGCTCTCTGCCGCAAATTTTTTCTAACGCCGCTCTGCCGCAATGCCCCAAACCACTATTTGATAACTTTTTATAAAGTACCGCAGCAGTGACGCCGTCCCAAACGCACCCTTAGTTACGAATTTTTATTGCGTCCTCCCACCTGACGTAGAGATGCGTCCTCCCAACGCCAAACAACTCGGTTTTTGCTCAGTATTGCTAGATATTATTTGGTAATAACGAGGAATA
>NW_021320824.1:0-289 GCF_001605985.2 Dendrobium catenatum | reverse complement strand
ACCATACCATCCAAAGACGCCGAAGTGCCACCTAAAGCCGAAGTGCCCCCTGACACTGAAGTGCCACTAATGGACCACCGCCTGACATCGGAGTGCTGTCGAACCAACACCTGAGGCCTGGACTTTCGCCGAACCACCGTCTAACGTCAATGTTGCTCCGTCGGACCACCACTTGAGACCCTCTTCTCCGCTGGACCACTGCCTGACACCAGAGTGCTGCCGAACCAACACCTGAGGCCTGAACTTCCGCCAGACCACCGCTTGACGTCGACGTTGCTTCGTCGGACCA
>NW_021320823.1:0-308 GCF_001605985.2 Dendrobium catenatum | reverse complement strand
CCATTTGAGTATAATTTCTAATATTTAGGAAAGTGCTCTATGGTGGAAAGTTGGGTGAGTCATTTTATGTATTGGGGAGCCTTTTGAACTACTTGGCTTTGAAGAATCTCGTGGGTTTCTCTTTTGTTGAAAGCCTCCTGAAAAATTTTGCGAATTGTCTTATGTTGAGAAATTATGTGATTTGCCTTGTGAATGTTTTATGATGGAAGGCTTCACAATGCCTTCTCGTTGAGAAACTTTCACGAATTCACCCCACGCCAAACATAGAAACCACTAGGTCGTTTTTGTTAAAAAGAGTTTTTGTAGAT
>NW_021320822.1:0-202 GCF_001605985.2 Dendrobium catenatum | reverse complement strand
GTTAGCTTAGAATTGATTGATTATTTATTTACTTATTTCACTCTGTATTGTGATTAGTTGAGCATTTAAATTTCAAATATATCAATTGCTTGAGATCAAATATTAACTGCTTTAGATTGAATATTAACTGCTTGGGATTATTTATATAACTTGCTGATTATTAGAATAATATTGCAGGATCGAGTCTAGATTTTTCTTTTAA
>NW_021320821.1:0-246 GCF_001605985.2 Dendrobium catenatum | reverse complement strand
CCTAACCTTGTGTCTGTGCCTTGTCCTTTGGGTGGTTGTATTCCGGAGGTTAGCCCGTCGAATGGGGTGGTTAATATTGTTTCTGAGCCCATTTCGAATGTTTTGCCTGTGTCCGAGCCGAATTCTGTTTTGGGCACGGGGGGGATTGTTGATGAGGGTAAGTTGAATTTTAATGCCTCAGAGGTCAATGATTCTGTTCTCCCGCTTCTTGATAATATTGGTAGTAGCCCGTTAGTGAATACTTGT
>NW_021320820.1:0-1795 GCF_001605985.2 Dendrobium catenatum | reverse complement strand
CATTAATCGTTGGCCTACTTTTGCGGACTGCAACTTCTTGGATGGTAAGAATGTGCAGCAACTGATTCTATCTAATGGTATGTGGAATTGTGAATTGTTACAAAGAGCATTTCATCCATACCTTATTTCTTTAATCACTCAAGTAGAAATGGAGTATGATGGCGAGGACCAGATGGTGCTGATGAAGATGTGTTCGGGGAAGACGGTGTCTGCCATGGTATATGAACAAATGTGGATTAATAAATGCAATTTGGAGGATGTGGAATATTTTAGGTGGGTAAAGAAGTTGAAGATGAGCAAGAACATTGATGTTTTCTGGTGGAGACTTGGTAAATCAGCGATACCAACTAATATGTTTCTTATGAACTGCAAAATCTCAGATAATTCCCTTTGTCCTAGAGGTTGCCAAGCTAATGAAACGTATGAGCACATTATGGTACAATGTAAGTATCTGATTAAAATCATTATGAAGCCGTGGGAGTGGGGAATTTTAATTCCTATTTTCCATTCGCTGGATTGCTATTTGGAGGAATTAAGGAAGATGTCTGCCTAGAATTCTGGAATTGTTCGGGTGTATTGTTCTATTGTTTATTATTATTGGAAGAACCAAAATGATATTAAGCATGGTAAGTCTGCTATACCATGCTCCAGTGTTGCTGCTAATGCTCTGTTTTATGTAGTTTCCAAATCTGGTCCATTTCTTTCTAGTTGTGGTACTAATCTCCTTAGGGAGTCTCAAAGAACTTGGTACCCTCCATCGAAAGAATGGATTAAGGTTAATGTAGATGCATCTTTGACAAGCTCTAATTTGGCTGGCATTAGAGGAATCTTTTGGGATCACAAAGGACGGTTTATTAGTGCATTTGTAAAGAATGGAATTCATTGGGATATTGGCCATCTTGAATTACAAGCTGTCCTCACGGTTAAAGAATTTTTGAAGAATTGGATGTTGGAATGTAAAGGGCTAATCATAGAGAGTGACAATATCAATAATATCAAATTCATTTAGAATTTTTTAAAGGAGAATAAAGAGAATGTGGAGAAGTGGCCACACAAGAATTTATGTTTTTTAAATGATTTCAATAAGGTTGTCTTCCTCCATTCCTATAGAAATTGTAATAAAGTAGCAAATTGTTGTGCTACTATGGCATTGGAGAGTAGTTTTATCTTTGATATCTTCTCTTTTGATTGCATTCCTTCCTTGTTATTAGGTTTAATCAAGGAGGAATGTGATCCTTTTATTACTTGTACTTAGGATCTTTCTTTCAGTTTAATGCTATTTGATGCATTTCTTTCAAAAAAAAGAAGCTGCTAGTGTTGCAAAAGATTGATATGGTCCATGGTTTCAAGTTAGTTATGGGAGGAAAAGAAATACAAAATATGCTTATAGGAAAATAATCCCTCAAAATAAGGATCAAATGGTGAATAAAATTTCTAAAAGTGATATAGATGAACTTAGACATAGATTTATTGAAGCTGAGAAGAACTCAATGATGGAGGAAGCTGTTGTTCAGACAGAAAAAGCTGATGGAAATAAACAGACCGAGAAGGTACAAAGTAAGAAAACATTAGAAAATTCAACCATGGTGATCACTGAAGCAAATAGTATGTCCTTCAAATAATTTAACATTTTCTTTGAAAATAAATTCAATATCCTAGATGGATTGCTAGAGGGAGGAGAGATTGTTTTCTTTAAGGAGGTTGATACTAATATAGTTGAATAAATGAATGAGTTTAACAAAGATACAAAAGTAGTAACTGTTTTGATTGAAAAGTATATTTAAATATATAATTA
>NW_021320819.1:0-302 GCF_001605985.2 Dendrobium catenatum | reverse complement strand
CAAAATCAGTTACAAATCTATATTTTATTTGCAATGAGTTAAATGAGAGAGCCATGATCCAGAAGGTTCGCCATATTTTAACTTGGTTATTCAGCCAGCCAAGATTTTCCTGATTAAACTAACATAGCTCATTATAGGTTTCGCGTAATATAAAATAGCAGTTAGATGAAAATAAATAACTCTCTTAGATCAGAATTGGCATCAAAATATAGACATCCAATACTACCATTGACTTTCGTTGTAACCCTAAAAGTTCAAATTCATGTGATTAACATAAATAGATAGAAGAAACTGAAAAATAA
>NW_021320818.1:0-287 GCF_001605985.2 Dendrobium catenatum | reverse complement strand
TGTTCTTCCTACTAGCTCCAATCCTAAACGACTCCCCGCCAAACTTCTTCCTGCTTCAATATCAACAATGATGGGTCGCCATCAAATCATTTTCCATCAGACTAGCACTTTCGATGAGCTCAATAAAATCTCCAATATGAAAAGGGACTAATAAATGTCTCAAACTCTATCTCAATCCTTTCATAAATTTATAACACTTCTTTAACTCATATTATGATTGAATTTACTGTGTTACATCGAATTTTGATCCAACTTTATTCGAACATATTATTGAATTATTTCATAAC
>NW_021320817.1:0-248 GCF_001605985.2 Dendrobium catenatum | reverse complement strand
ATCTAGCATATTGTTCATTTTGCCTTGATTATTGTAGTTTAGAGTCATGTTTTACTTACTAAGTATTAGCTTATTGCTAGTTATTAAATTTTTAAATTATAATTACTTTAAATCAAAATGAGTAGAAGGGGTTAAAATATATACCGTAGGAGAGGAGCGCCAGAAGAAAGGTAATCATATGAATATTAATGATTTCATATTTATGTGATTCTAAATTTTATTGTTTTAGTGACTCTTTCAAATTTTAT
>NW_021320816.1:0-293 GCF_001605985.2 Dendrobium catenatum | reverse complement strand
ATGAGTTTCATTCCTTTAACTATTTTTAGAAAAGTCAACCACAACTTACATAAGAATTGAAGAAAAAATATAAGGTAGATTTTTCATTTTTAAAAAAGTGAACATGTGTGTTGATCAGAGAGAACTTCAAAAAAAGAAAAGTAAAGATAAATTTAAAATTATTATGTAAAAAAAAGAATGAAAAAGAAACAAATAAATAAATAAACCCAAAGAAAATACAAAAAACAAATGAAAATATAGCGAATAAAAATATGCCTACACAAATAAATAAATACATAAATAAGGGTTTAAAC
>NW_021320815.1:0-2463 GCF_001605985.2 Dendrobium catenatum | reverse complement strand
GATGAAAAATAAGGTTCGTACCTGGATGAAAATCTCTGTATGAGATCGTACATGATGAAATAAATTTTTGTCCCTGGATGAAACTCTCTATATGAGATCGTACAGGATGAAATAAATTTTCATCCCTGGACGAAACTCTCTGTATGAGATCGTACAGGACAAAATAAATTTCGTCCATGGACGAAACCCTCTGTTTAAAATCGTCCCAGGACGAAACCCATTCGTCCCAGGACAAACTGAACCGACTTACATCAGTTGGTTACGTCCTAAAGAATTTTGGGAAACCGACCTATGAAATAACCTCTTCGTACCGGATGAACTTAGTTCATACGGGACGATTAGGGTGTACAAACATAATTCGTACCAATATACATAAGGTTCATTTTCCTAAAATTTAAGTAAAATCGTCCAGGACGATCCACGATCGTATGGGACGATCCACTGTGTATAGAATTGAAAACTTGCAGTTTTGGGCAGTTTTTCTTGGCTTTTATATAAATAGTTCAAATTTGACTGCCACCCAATCTTTTTGCTCATTGAACTTCGTGTCTATTGGAAGAAGAGTAAAGGAGAGGGTGAGAGAGAGCATTCAAAGAAGGATTTCTACCACTGGAGCGTAAAGGCTTCGCTTGGTGATTCAAATGTAAGATTTCCAACTTGTAATTTGAGATTACATCACTCTTTTTCTTTCTTCCTTCTAAATTTCTAGTGAGAAGATCTGTCAAGGAGATTCAGTTCTCTGCCGACACTAGGAGAGTGTGAACAACCGAAGGGTTCTCTACCCACACTAGGTGAGTGTGAAAGGACAGATGGTTCTCTGTCAACACTGGAGATTATGTAAAAGGACGATGGTTCTCTACAACACCAGGTAGTGGTGAAAAGAGTGTTTGTAAAGGCTTGTCCGCCTTGTTGTGGGTGCAAAAGGAGAGACACTATTGGTATTAGTGCAATACTCAGAGGGTGCCTCTAGGGAGTGGATGTAGGTCTGGTTTAGACCGAACCACTATAAATCTTGTGTCGTTTACTTTACTACTTTTATTTCTTGCATTTTTCTTTTGTTTTTTAAAAATTTGTGGTTGAGAAACTTTTCTATAAAAATTTCATTAAAAGTTTAATTTCGGTTCAACTAAAATTTAAAAGAGGGTTAAGTTTTAAAAATACCAAATCACCCCCTTTCTTGGTAGCTTTAAAACATCCCAATCCCCCCCCCCCCCCCCCGCCCTCTTGGTAGCCTTGGGACATTAACTTAGGTCTAACAACCTATTCACTAGACTCAACAAGTGGTATCAGAGCTATGTTTCAAAATCATAAGTTTAAACTACTTTTTAATTAACATAGATGGCTACTTTTGGAAATTGAAATACACCTGAGGGTTACTCTATTACTAGACCTCCATTGTTTGACAATATACCTTTTGATTTTTGGAAAACTCGCATGTCTACTTTCTTACAATCACTTGATTATCGTATGTGGATCCTAGTCCAGGAAGGTTATACAAAACGAACTAGATTAGTTGATGGAGTTAGGGTAGAAACACTTTTTACAGATTGGACTATAGAAGAACGTGACTTAGCTCAACTAAATTCTAAAGGTTTAAATATCTTCTTTTGTGCTTTAAAATCTAAAGACAACATGCTTGTTTCCACTATTAAAAGTGGAAAGGACATATGGGATAGACTTTGTATAACTTATGAAGGGACTAATGAGGTTAAGCAATCAAGACTTAATATCTTGTTACATGATTATGAATTATTTCGCTTGAAGCCAAATGAATCTATTTCTGACATGTACACAAGATTCACACAAATTGTCACTTCTTTGCATGCACTTGGTAGGGAATTAACTAATGCTAAAATGGTTAATAAGATTCTTCGTTGTTTACCTACTACTTATGATGCTAAAATTACTGTAATTACAGAGTCTAAAGATCTAAACATTTATTCTATTGACAATCTTCTTGGTTCACTCATTGCTTATGAGCAAGGGGTTAGTCAAAGAAAGATTGATGCATGTGAACCACGAAAGGAGAAGAATATAGCACTAAAAGTGGAAGAGTCTTAGAGTGAACACTAAGAACCTGAGGATGAAGATGATATTGTTTTGATGACTAGACAATTCAGAAGCTTTCTGAAAAGGAAGTAGAAGAGATGCCAGTAATGGAATAGAGGTAAATTCAACAGAAATGGCAAGGTTTCTAATGAAGTAATTTGTTATGAATGCAGGAAACCAGGTCATATCAAGACTGATTGCCCAAAACTCAAAGCCACTCCTAGCAAGGAGGAGGTAGAGGAGAAACTAATTATAAAGAAGGGCAAGAAGAAGTTTTAAAGAGCTTTTTGGGTGGACTCAGCTTCATATTCATCAGAGACTAAAAAGGAAGAAGAATTCCCCAACCTTTGCTTGATGGCAGATAGTATAGATCAAACAGATCAAGAAGAGGTATGTGACTTAAGTTATGATGAA
>NW_021320814.1:0-336 GCF_001605985.2 Dendrobium catenatum | reverse complement strand
AACCTAATTGTTTGGTCAGGTTTTTGGGTGGGGTCAAATATTGACACCCCTAATTTTAGAGAGTTAGAGGAGTCTTATCCTATTTAAATTCTACTATAAAAGTAGATAAACTATTGAAGAAATGTTATATGATTTTTTGACATTAGTTCAAGATAAGAATATAGATTTTAGTTTTCTTTTTAATGTCCGAGTAGTGCAAAAAATTTTGAATATGTTTCCTTAGGAGTAAGTTTGTGTTTGGATAGAGACTTAGGGTGCATTTGGGACGGCTGCAGCTGTCGGTAAAGTAGGTTGTGAAATTGTTGTACATAAAGCTGCTTTCTGAAGTTGCTTTAT
>NW_021320813.1:0-218 GCF_001605985.2 Dendrobium catenatum | reverse complement strand
AAATTAAATCTTATTCGGCTCGAATTTAACTCGTCGTAGCTCAATTGAATTGATTAAGCACGATCGAGAGCAAATTAACAAAATCGAGGTCAACACTAAGGTGGATTCAAATTTGTCCATTTAGTTAATCATTCCCCCCAGATCTACAAGGTACCTTGGACGAAGAAACCCATGGATACTAACTAGGATCTTTCTATCAGGTTGGGTTGACTACCTCG
>NW_021320812.1:0-207 GCF_001605985.2 Dendrobium catenatum | reverse complement strand
TAAGACTTATGTAAATTCAAGTTTTTCGTTTCGATTTTTTTTACATAAATTATGATGCGAGTTTATGCAAAGAATTAGAGAACTCCATTAAGTCTTACAAGTGGTATCAGAGCATGGTTGAAAACTTGTGATTTTCCGTTTAAGTTTTTCTTTAATTTCTTCGATGATTCTTTCTAATGAAATATAATTCATATTATTTGTTATCGA
>NW_021320811.1:0-278 GCF_001605985.2 Dendrobium catenatum | reverse complement strand
TAATACCACAAAGAAAGTGGTTGGATCTGGTATAATTAGTAATTTCAAAAAAAAAAATAATAGACAATGTGTTATTGGTTGAAGGCTTAAAGCGTAATTTGTTAAGTATAAGTTAGCTATATGACAAGGGATATAATGTGAAATTTTTACCTACTAGCTGCATATTAAGTCTAAATGGGAAAGAAGTTTTAAATGGAAAAAGGGTAAACAATGTCTACATGCTAGATTTGAATTCATTTCACACTCCTATTGCTTTCTGTTTGAAAACTATTTCTGAT
>NW_021320810.1:0-284 GCF_001605985.2 Dendrobium catenatum | reverse complement strand
CGAAAAGAAAATCAGGAATGAAACACGAACACTTTTTTATTAAAAGTTTTATGAAAGAAAAAACAAGATACAAGTGGATCTTCAATTGGAGAGGAAGATCCGGCTCTCCCAAATCTCTAGCCGCCGATCAGAGCCCAAACATCCTAAGAACAATCTAATTTCCGCAAATAACACCTATCCCTAACCCTAGGAAAATCACCTATTTAAAGCAAATCATAAACAGAAAATACCCAAGCAGTCCTCAACAAATTTCAGAAAACCAACTAAAAAAAATCAGGAATGAA
>NW_021320809.1:0-1307 GCF_001605985.2 Dendrobium catenatum | reverse complement strand
TTGAACTCACTCATATTTCTACTGAAAATCAACTTGTAGACATTTTTACAAAATCATTAACCTTTGATACTTTCAGTGCATTAAGAACAATGCTTGGTGTGATTGATTTGAATGCTTAAATAAAAATGTTTTCATTGATATTTGTTTTTCTAGTAATGTTTTTGTGATTGTTATTTTGTTTTTGTTGTGTTTCTTAGTTTTGTTTTGTGTGAATGATTTCATTTTGTTTTGTTTTTTAATTGTAGATTTTTGTTTGAGTGCAATTTTTTTTTTGTCATCATCGTCTGGGACAAAATCGTTTCGTACGGGACGATTTGTGTAGTATGACAAACTGTGGGATTTTGAACCGGTTTAAGTGCAGTTTTAATGTACTTCGTGTGTACGCTCGTCACGATCGTCCGGGACGAAATATTTTTCAAACGACGGGATGAATGAATGAAGCAGTTGAATGGATAAGACAATTTTTAATATGAACTTCGTCTGTACGAACCTTTGGTTCATCTGGACGAACACATGTCAGTTCGATGTAGGGGACGGTTTCAACTGCCATTAAAACGATATAAGTTCTGATCGTCCCGGGACGAACACGTGTTCGTCTGTATGATCAGACTGGTCAACAGTCTGTATGAAAGGACACATTGTAAGTTATGTTGATTACTAAAAGCCGTTTCATTTTGACGCATGAAATCGTCTGTACAAAAATATTTCGTACGGGACGATTTTTTTATTCATCCGGGACAAAATTTTTTTCGTCCAGTACGAACATGCCATTTTTCAATAAATTGGCAGGCTTTTGAACTTAACCATCACACTCTAAACATCTCTTTCAATCTCTTTCGTTCTTTAGATCAGTCCTTTTCAGATGGCTAGTTCAAGTAAGAGGCAAAAGGTCATAGCAAAGAAACCACATAGGAATCCTTCAGAGAACTTTCTGTCTAAGGAAAATGAGGAATCTTTTCCTCGATTTTCCTCTGCCAAAATTACACCCTCTAGGATCCTACTTCAAGAAAATCTCACTTTCCAAGTAATGAACCTGTTCACCTCGACCCAAATTGGTTTCATTCTTACTCTGGTCCACCCTTACAACAAAGAGATTTTTCACTATTTCTTGGCCAATATGTCCTTTGGCCCTCTTCAGTCTGTAGTCCACTCCTTTGTCTTTAAACAAAAAGTAGAAATTACTAAGCATGACTTAGGAGCATTTCTAAACTTAAGAACTAAAGGGGAAAGAGCAAATTATCTGATCACTACCGATGAATATTCGTGGTCTTAAATCAATCAAGTGATTAGAGGGAATAATGTGAATG
>NW_021320808.1:0-219 GCF_001605985.2 Dendrobium catenatum | reverse complement strand
CATAATTTTGATCTTCCGAGATCATATGTTGTTCCCCCTTGAGTTTGACTATGATAATTCGGATATATTTAAAATTCTAAAATTTGAACCCATTAGAGAATGATATGTTCGCCTTTTGAGACGATATATTATTCATAATGACGTGTTCAATTTCAAAATTCAAAATTAAATATTCCCAAATATAATTAAATATTTTTCAAAACTATATATACATAAATT
>NW_021320807.1:0-224 GCF_001605985.2 Dendrobium catenatum | reverse complement strand
TATTTACTCTCTTATTAAATAACATAAAAAATGTTTGAGATGCAAAAACATTGAAGTGAATATATTAAATTATTAAAACCTCAAATAATCAATATAATAAAAGATTTCACATCTTACTCTCTTGCCATATTATTGGTGTATTTAATTTATGCTTCATTTACCTATTTCTATCTCTTTATTTTTGGAATTGTCTACTATTCTCAACATCTAAGATGTGAAAGTAG
>NW_021320806.1:0-211 GCF_001605985.2 Dendrobium catenatum | reverse complement strand
GTAAATTCCGTATACTGCCGTTATGCCGCTGATTTTTCGTACGATATCTGATTTTCTGAATTGATGATTCAAATGATTAAATAAGCATACGAATATGAATGTATGATTGAATTATTGTTATTATTACTGCATGATCTTATTGATATTTGTACATGTCACTGGATATGGATATGGATATGGATATATTTATGGATATCTACAACAGCACTAT
>NW_021320805.1:0-682 GCF_001605985.2 Dendrobium catenatum | reverse complement strand
ATAGAAGTTAATAATAATCATGTACAATTTCAAAATCCTTTCTAATTTTCAAAATCCCGCTAGCTATTTTCCAAAAAAAAAAATATCGTTGTTTCTCAAATGTCGAGCCATCTCTCTCTCTCTCTCCATTGACAGACTTTTGTAATAAATGCTAATGGGCTAACACTCAAAAAATCTGCTCACTTTCAATACTCTCTCTCTCTCTCTCTCTCTCTCTCCCCCCCCTCTGACAACCACTAATAAATGCTAACATCTTAAAAGCTGCTCACATCTAAAAACTCTCTCCCTCTCTCTCTCTGTTTCTCCCGCTATATAAAGACAAAAAACCCAAATTAATTTTTGTTGACTGCCCGCATTGGGACAAATTGACCGCACCAGACAGGAGACTTGACTTGTCTAGGTGATTAGGGAGGTTGTGGAGTTGAAGACATCACTTAATCTTATGAGACAATGCGCCTAGAGCTTGCTAAAATGCTGCTGAAAGTAAAGGACAACAAAAACAACTTGATATAAAATTTATAAGTGAGATACTATGCAAACAAACAAGCTAAGGGATGGTTAAGTAGACTCCTAGGATAACTTCTAGCATATGTGATGCATGCTATCCATGCTCTGATCAAGATGACGTGGAACATAACATGCAAAGATGATTAGATTAATGAATTTTCACGCTTAATATTTA
>NW_021320804.1:0-2088 GCF_001605985.2 Dendrobium catenatum | reverse complement strand
AAACCATAAATTGGATGACCAAATGGTTTCCAAATGAAACATGCTTTTGGTTGAATAGAGCGGCCCGACGATATAAATCCAACGAGCCAAGATTGTTGAATTCTGACATCATTTAAGGCATTCAAATGCCCAGTAAACGATTCATGATCAAGGGGGTCAATATCAGCTGTCCATTCAAATTACTCCCAACATACCCCTGATCTCACTACTATTTATTGGTCATGAATCAGTCATTGAAAGAGGAGGATGCGGGAAGCAAGGAAGAGAAGGAAAAGAGAGAATTTAGAGCTCTCTTGCCACCAAACTCCTCCTCTACCACCGTTGGACCCCCAACTGTCGTCGGGCTTCCGCCTAGCCACCAACAGACGTTGGATTTCTTTCTGACCACCAATTGAGGTCAGATTTCCACCCAACTATCAATTATTGTTGGATTTAAACCTGGCCACCATTAGACATCGAACTTATGTCCGACCACCAATTGACGTCGGACTTCCACCCAGCTTCCAATTAATGTTGGATTTACACCCCGCCACCAACAGACTCCAAACTTCTGCCTGGCAACCAACTAACACCGAACTTCCACCCAGTCGCAGACTACAATTCTTCTAACCTCTGTCGCCGACTATGGTTCTTCCGACCACTTTGGTCAACTAAGGCCCTTTCGACTTCTGTTGCAAGACAACATACTTTATGACCAAGCCCCCACCGATTATGGTTCTTCCAGCTTATATCGCTAGATAATGGTCTTTCTGACCACTGTCACCAACCGACTGCGGTCTTTTCGACCTCCATCACCAGACAACGGTCTTTATGACCATTGTCGCCTACGAACTATGGTCCTTCTGACCACTATCGTCAGACAAAGGTCTTTCTGACAACAGTCGCCCGCCGCCTACAGTATTTTAGACCTCCATCGAAGGACTACAGTCCTTTCGACCCCCGTCGTCAGACAATGATTTCTCTCACTACTGTTGCCCGTCGACTATAATCCTTTTGACTAGGGTTGTCAAAATTGGGTCACAGTTCGATTACAGTCCTTCTGACAAATAAGCTCTAGTAAATGGATAAAATGGCAAGCATATGCATTTTTTCTAAAATAGATTACATGGTGTGACAACTATAGTCCTCTGAACATAGGTGCTTAACCATAATCCTACAACCAACATCACTCAACCACAATCTTTCAATTATCATTGGTCGACTACAGTCCTCTGACCCTCATTTCTTGACTATGATACCTTTGTTACCATTGCTTGAGTATGGTCCTCATATCATTATTACCTGACTATGATTCTTTAACCCTCATCATTCTATAACAGTCATTTGATTACTATGACCTAACAACAGTCCTTCGACCACTATTACTTGACTACGCTCTCCAAACCGCTATCAGCTAATCATGATTTTCTATCCATTGTTACCCATTATAGTCTTATGACTATTATCACCCAACTATATTGTCACTTACTGACTTTATCGCACGTCATTGCTAATGATGTCAATGCATGTTATCGCCTATAAGGTTCATGCTCACTACTCACACTACTGTAACTCACGACCTTAACAATAAGATTTATGATGAAATTCTCATGACGTCGGGCTCTTCCAATTTTCACAACGAAATTTATTCTATACAATTTATATCTATTATATTGTATTAACACCTTCCATAATCATGACGAAGTGTATCATTTATAATTAATGATAAATACTAGTTGAATCATTTCAACAATGTTAGGCCCCATTGTTCACTGTATAAGTTTCCACATAATAACTCTAATATCTCTTGCATCTCTATTTTATCTGTATGTTTGTGCTAGATATTTATACAATGCTAATTTATTCCCGACGTCAATAACTTTTTGACATATTGAATCATGTAATCTTATGCCTTTTAAGGAAATTGAATGCCTAAATCATCATAGAGTAGACAAAATGATCTTATAAATAAATATAATATGCATCAACATATTTTGCCTCTCTAATCTTCAAAAGCCCGCTTTTTTTCTCTTCATCAATAATCTCATCCCTTACTAATTCAGTTCAAAAGTTTTTGTGGCTCTAGATAATAATTTCTTTTATTAAAAT
>NW_021320803.1:0-464 GCF_001605985.2 Dendrobium catenatum | reverse complement strand
ATTTGGCTCCAACTTTGATTTTGTTTCATTTGAATTTAGTCTTTATTAGTCATTTGAATTTTGTTCAGGTCCTCTGCACGTTTTTTTAATGAAGTTCAAAAGTCCACTGCCCTTTTTCATTTGAGTCCAGGCTCTTGTTCTTTTTGGTGCAAAACAGGTCCAAGTGTAATAGTATTTCACCCGAAATTTCGGAAGCCTCGCGGCGTCTCCCCCATTTAGGGGAAAACAACGAAAAAACTGGACCTTCCCACCACGCGCAATAAAGGCGTGCATGGTAGGTGCCCTCTTTCGAGGACACCGTGGCCGTGATTTTTCTTCCCACCACGCGCAATAAAGGCGTGCATGGGGTCTTTGACGGTACCTGTTACAAGAAAATAGCAGTTTGCTTTCCCCCCGCCCGGGGGTACTTATGAATTGTTCTGGCCGAGCAAAGAAAAGGGTACACTAGGCTCGCCTGGCCTCGC
>NW_021320802.1:0-248 GCF_001605985.2 Dendrobium catenatum | reverse complement strand
TGATGTTGTGATAAAGGGTTACCCTGCAAGTCCCACAATTAATTACAGAGACGTGGAAATGTTGAGTCCAGTGCAGGAAGTTTTTCTTCAGGAAAACATAAAGAAATATCTTACGTATGTTGTATTACTTGCGTACGGTTTGCGTACTTTGTGCGTACGGATTGCGTATTTAATGTGTTTTCTATGCATACCTTATGCGTATTTTTTGTTAAAATATTTCAGTAGCATGCGTGTATTTGAATCTGGGA
>NW_021320801.1:0-250 GCF_001605985.2 Dendrobium catenatum | reverse complement strand
TTGAATGAAGGAAACCTTGACATGTGAAAGCTAACTGACCTACACTCAAGTCTCTCTCAAGCAAAGAAAAGGGTGAGGAGAAACCCAAGTCTAGGAAGGACAAAAAGAAATTTCAAAAGGTGTTCTAGGCGGACTCTACATCCAATTCATCTGAGACTAAACCTGAAGATGAGACAACAAACCTGTGATTAATGGCAGACGATCATCTTAATTAAGAAGAGGTATGTGAACTATCCTACGACCAACTCCT
>NW_021320800.1:0-300 GCF_001605985.2 Dendrobium catenatum | reverse complement strand
CCGACGAGCTGATTGTGATAACTGAGTTGTCCGGTGGATGATAAGGCCAAATATCAGAGACATTGAAGGTGGGGGACGTATTTTGATCAGACGGTAACTCCACGGTATAAGCATTGTCATTAATTTTGGCAATGATTGGAACTGAGCCGATCTTCCTCCGACTGAGTTTGGAGTAGGCACCGGGTGGAAAGCGTTCCCGGCGAAGTCGCACCATGACTAAATCGCCCACCTTGAACAATTGCTGTCGGCGGCGAGTATCCGCTGCCGCCTTATACTTCTGATTAGCGTTGGTTAGGTGTG
>NW_021320799.1:0-360 GCF_001605985.2 Dendrobium catenatum | reverse complement strand
TACTTCAGGACGATAAATATAGGCAAGCTCAAATTCAGGGTGATACTCTGGATGATTTTCCTCTGATTTGAACTGATCGGCCGGGACGATCTTGAGATCGGCCTGGACGATCAAGCCAATTTTAAATCGTCTAGTTACCATTCAGGGCGATGCTCTGGCCAATCTTCTGAGATTTGTACTGATCGGCCAGGCCGATGTCCATATCGGCGTGGACGATATTGTCGACAACTTGCAATTAATGAGCTCCTTTGAAGCTCTTCTATTTAAGAGCTCTTATTCAACATTTTGAAAAAACCTTTGGATGCTGCCTTGAACTGAGAAGTCCTTGAGGAGAGAAAGAGAGAGAAGGAGAGAGAGAGG
>NW_021320798.1:0-273 GCF_001605985.2 Dendrobium catenatum | reverse complement strand
TATATTTTTATTTAAAATGTTATTCTTATTTTAAACAAAATATAAATTTATCTTAAAGTGAGCAAGTTTAATATTCCATTTGAAAGTAGTGAGGTGATTAAAGTTAATTTGTAAGATCACCTCAAATATTGTGGATATTTTATTGCAAGATTATTTGAGCTTGTTTTATTTACATCAAATTGTACTTTTCATTTTCTTTATCTAAGTCATTTGGTTTAGAGAAGTTTTAATTATAATTAGATTGGGTTGTACTCGCCCGTGTAGGAGAGTACT
>NW_021320797.1:0-355 GCF_001605985.2 Dendrobium catenatum | reverse complement strand
ATGAGAGATGACTCAAGAGCTTTGATGAAGATATTTGCCATTTGTTCTCAATTAAAAATAATAGTAACAATTTTTGCAGAAAATATCATACATGAAATGATAATAATCCTTGATATGCTTAGTCCTTTCATAAAATTTATGCTTATTAGTAATGTGTATAGCATCATAATTGCATAATATAGAACCATAGAACGATTACTTAAAAAAAAATGAAATTCTTCTAATAAAATCTTAACCCATATACTTTTGTACAACAGTACTAGAACTTATTACAATATTTTTTATCTTTTTTTTTTTTCTAGAGAATAAATTACCTCTCACAAAATATAATACCCAAAAGATGTCATCAATAGAT
>NW_021320796.1:0-279 GCF_001605985.2 Dendrobium catenatum | reverse complement strand
AAACCTTTAAACACTCTCCACCATAAGACACGTTCACAGGGTCTCAACTTTAACCTTAGAATTGAACAAATAGGATCATCCTCACCATGAAACAAGTTGTTATAAGCTATAGCTCACAAAGAAGAGCCAACCGTGCTTTTCATGAGTTCTAAAGTATCAGAACTTAAATCATCTCAGATTTTAATATTGCAAATTCTGTCCACCAGGATCTCCCCAAAACATTGCATTAACCTCGGCCTATCTGATGCGGGCAAAAGATACAGGGAGCCTATACCCTTC
>NW_021320795.1:0-239 GCF_001605985.2 Dendrobium catenatum | reverse complement strand
ATAGGTGTACCACTAGGACCTGTGAGACAGGATCTAGTGGAGACCGCTATGGATATAGAGGTCAGGAGTGCCCCACGTTACTTTTTACCTACTGTAGAGAGCTTTGTTGAGCGGGGTCTCATTCGTTCCACTTGGCCCGACGAAGAAGCTCTACAGCAGGCCCGAGTTTGACGGACCGATTTCCCCCAAGGTCTAGGAGGCATAGGTTATATGGGGTTAAATCAGTCTAGTGATGCCAG
>NW_021320794.1:0-268 GCF_001605985.2 Dendrobium catenatum | reverse complement strand
GTTGTTTAAAAATGTTTAAAAAAATATTTTTCACTTTCTTTTATTAAATTATTCTTTAATATTTTTCTAATAATTACACATATTATTTTCATTTTATTATAGTAATTTGTTAAATTATAATTATTTTCTCTCTTTCATAACAAACAAGCAAGCTCGTGAGCCATCTTAAAATCATAAAATAAAGATCAAGTTCAAACTCGAGCTCAAACTCAGTTAATTAATCAAGCTGAAGCTCAAACACTCAAGCCCGACTGGGCTCATCGTCTCC
>NW_021320793.1:0-427 GCF_001605985.2 Dendrobium catenatum | reverse complement strand
GAAACCTCTACCTTTCACGGCAGGTATGCCACCTCCCCTGCCAATGACCAATCGATTTAAGTTTATGAAGGAACTTAGTCAATTGGGACCCTTCAAGGAAAAGAAGGAAGGAGATGACAGACATCACTAATGGTGGAGAGGATTCTCTTATTGACTCTGGCGGCGGGGACGCTTCCCCATTTGTTTTTTAATGTCTTCAATCTTGATATGGAACTGCAGGGGAGCTCGTAAGAAACAAACGGGCTTATACCTGCGTAGCCTCGTTGGTAACAATGAGGTTTGTTTTGTGGGATTGGTTGAAACCATGGTGATGGACATGAGCAGACTAGAGGTGGATCGTTTGATTGGGAATGAATGGGATTTCTTTCATTCCCCTGCGAATGGTCGATCTGGAGGACTGATTGCATTGTGGAGGAAGAATGTTGCT
>NW_021320792.1:0-201 GCF_001605985.2 Dendrobium catenatum | reverse complement strand
TTTTCCAGTGTTTTTTTAAATATTTTTTAGTAAAAAATATTTTGAATTAAAAATTTTTATATTAAAAAGCTACTTTAAACCATTCCAAATGAAACCTAAGAAATTATTAACATATATTAAGTGGATGATAGAGGAGTTAATGTTCTTGATAAGAATACTTATCTAATAAATTAAAGAAGATACGTATGCTATGGTGAAAAG
>NW_021320791.1:0-204 GCF_001605985.2 Dendrobium catenatum | reverse complement strand
CGGTCTGCAGAGCAGTAGCACCCAAAAATCGAAAGTGAGGGATTAACTCATTCGGCATAAACTTCCTGCAAAAACAGAAGGCACAAAAGAAAATGCAAAGGAAATAACTAGTAGAGAGAAGTTTGCATACTTTGAGGCTCCAAAACTCAGACATCCAAATAATCCTGCAAAAAACTCTCCAAAAATGGGTATTAGATAAGTAAT
>NW_021320790.1:0-358 GCF_001605985.2 Dendrobium catenatum | reverse complement strand
TATTAGATATATTTTATGGAAGGAGTTTTTAAAAAAATGATTGTTTTTTTCTCTAATTTGTTTATGATTTAGATATTAAATTAAAAAGTTTTTAAGCCTTTTTAAAAAACTTAAGTTTTGATTATCGAATCTTGAGTTTCTAACCTTTATTGGGATATGCGTTGTCAATCTAATTCTACTAAGATTTTGATTAAAACTAAGAGATAACTTTCTCATTTTAATTTTTTTTTCTAGATTTGAAAGTTTCTTTTTGTTTTCTGTGCCTTCTCTCTTTTTGATAATGTCAAAGGGGGAGAACGTACTTGTATCCCTTATTTTCTTTTCAAAAATTTAAACCTACAAAAATATTTTTATCTCT
>NW_021320789.1:0-357 GCF_001605985.2 Dendrobium catenatum | reverse complement strand
CAAGGAATTTATTAATATATATAAAATTTATCATTTAATTTATTTTTAAAATACTTGGAATTTATCCACTTTGGATGGATTTTAAATACAAAGCTTATCTGAAGCTTCACTGTATCTTGTCTGCTATAGCTACCTACTGCCCGTTGGCGTTAGACTCTCAACACCAACCAGGCAAACCACTAACCATCATTATTGCCGTGTTATATTGAATCATTCTACTTCAAATCAAACATAAAAAAGATGATATTGTGGGCTCCGAAAATTCGGCCCCGGCCTCCCCGCTCGCCTTTTCCTTTTTATTCGGTAAGGGAGTTTTAACAGAATAAGTTCCGAGGTAAATTTTGAAAGGCAGATGGG
>NW_021320788.1:0-228 GCF_001605985.2 Dendrobium catenatum | reverse complement strand
TGCATCAATCCTATTTCAAAAGCTTTTGTTGCTCTTGCCCTTGATTCTTCAAGATAGTGGAACTTTGAAATTCCCTCGCAAAGGACTTTGTGTGTATTAAGGAATATAATAAATAAATTTGAGATAATTAAATTCGGAAATAATTGCAAGAAATTTAGAAGTTCAAAAAAAAAAAGGATTCTTCAAGATAGTGGAGCTTTTAATACCTTGTGATTGAATTTGTGTGTA
>NW_021320787.1:0-259 GCF_001605985.2 Dendrobium catenatum | reverse complement strand
TTCAAATAAATTGAATCTCATGAAAACCTTCCTAATCTATCCTCCCCCTTTGGAAACTCCCTAAATCCCTCCCCAAATCCCTCTCCACCTCCTCATATTGCCGCCGGCCACCTATGAGGGTTTCTCCTCATTAATTGATAATTAATCTCTCCTTCCTTTTTGAAATCAAATTTGATTTCACTTAATCTTCCCTCCCAAATTTTAAATTCTGAAATCAATTTAAGAATTTAACAAAATCCCCACCCCCTCTCTCACGCCT
>NW_021320786.1:0-321 GCF_001605985.2 Dendrobium catenatum | reverse complement strand
TTTCAAAGACTAATTTAAAATATAAAAAAGATTTTAATTCAAAAGTAGAATAACTTCTTTTAGGAAACAGAGATTGAGAGTCAAAAACATGAGTTTTCTTCTTTTGATTATTTTTAGAGAAGTCAATCACAACTTACCAAAGATTTCAAGAAAAACAGGAGGTAGATTTTTCATTTTTAGAAAAGTGAATGTGTGTGTTGATTAGAGAAAAAATTTCACAAAACAAGAAAAAAAATCAAAGAATAAACAAAGACAAAAATACAAAATAAAAATTGAAACAAAACAAAAAAAAAAAGAAAATAACTAAAAACAAAACACAAC
>NW_021320785.1:0-314 GCF_001605985.2 Dendrobium catenatum | reverse complement strand
TATAAGGAAATGATTACTGTACCGACTGGCAAAGAGTGACGACTCTTTTTACTGAGTCAACGGATACAAGATATAAGATACTGAAACTGATATCAGACTGAAAAATACCGTAATAGCCATGACTTTTACTTGTTGAGTATGCTGTTGAGTATGATTACTGAACTACATGTGTTTAATTACTGTTCTTATTGTTATTGTACAGATTTACTGTTTCTGCATGATTTTACTATCCTAGCATTATTGTTCATGTTACTGGATTTTACTGATACTGATACAAGCACTGATACTACTGATTCACTGTACTGACATTATGC
>NW_021320784.1:0-242 GCF_001605985.2 Dendrobium catenatum | reverse complement strand
TCGTTAGCTTACTTTTACCTTATTTTGTATTTTGTTATCATCTCCTTTCTCCCCCACTCACTCCACCCCTTCCAACTTCCCCACCACCGGTGACTCAACCTCCTCCACCCAATTCATCTTCTAGCTCCACCACCTAAATCCCACCCACCTACCTAGCCTCAACCCGCCATCTAGCCGCCCCCCTTTCCCCTTTGCCGCTGGCCACCATAATTTCCCCTCATTATGATGATTTCAATCACCAT
>NW_021320783.1:0-256 GCF_001605985.2 Dendrobium catenatum | reverse complement strand
TTTCTTCAATCTTCTCGTTCTATCTTTTCTTCTTCTATGAGCTTCTCGGGTCCGCCGGGTTCTGGATATGAAAATGAAAAGAAACTCATTCCTAAGAGGTGTATTTTCTTTTCTATTTGGATATTGAATCATCATAATTTGGCTTTCCAAATAAAAGAGAATAATCCTTTAAGGTATATTCTCTTTTCTTTAGATTCCAAATTGGGTGTCATATCCCAGTTTCAAAAATCACTTTCACATTTATTGACTCTTGATA
>NW_021320782.1:0-1429 GCF_001605985.2 Dendrobium catenatum | reverse complement strand
ATGCCTTCTTCATCTAGATTTAGGCATCTTTTAAGACGACTTTTTTAATGCTATCAAAAGCAGCATTTTAGCATAAAATTTTCTAATTCAAAAAATTTTGTATTACAAAGCTGGTTTAGAAAGAAGAGAGAAAATCATCTCAAACGAGGGCGGCTTTCTTATTGCTTCTTAAAGCTGCTTTTTAGTACAAAAATTAAAAATTTTATACTAAGAAGCTGCTTTGAGAAGCAGTAAAAAAGTCGCCCTAAACGAAGCCTTAGTTTAACAACTTTTAATCACTCATGAGATTTACTTTAAATCTTGGGAAAAAAATATCTTTTGTACTTATAATATGTTTGGAATGGTTATAGCACCTTGTAAAGTTGATTGTGAAATTATTATTGGGGAGAAAATGATAACTTAACTATAGTTGCAAAAAATAGCTTTTCATCATAAAATTTTTTAAATAAGAAAGCAATAAGTACCATCAGCCAAATAAAATTGTTATTACTATGTGAAAAATAAAAAGAAAAGAAAGCTATTCCAAAAAAACCCTCATACTACTAAACATCGAAAAATAATAAGTACCTACTCAAATTATGCTGACTAATTTTTATTTTATTTTTATTTAAATATCATCTTCTGACGTCATAGAAAAAGGAAAAAGAAAACTTGAATAATAAGATTTGCTAGATTTGCATGGAATCATATCAAGGCTATAGATCTATGTGGTTTGTTGTGAGACTTGTGACCATTCTTAAATTTAATCATCAAATTCCAATTTCAAGCCAAGCTATAAAGTAATGGAGGATGGATTTGGATATCTTGTGATCATTATAAGCTTTTGATACGTTTGGTATGGTTGCAATTAAAAATTTCATAAGATATTTTTGAAAATTTTTGTAATTGTAAAAGGGCCCAACCTATTATTTGTTTTTAGTTTTCTGTCCTTTGGGTCTTGTTGGAGATCATTTAATTATGACAATCATAGGCATATTTTTACAGGTTCATGTCAAGCCACGTGAGATTATGAGATTAATCTTATTAAATATAGTTGAAAGATAATTTTTTTTTGTGTTTTAACACTCTAAGAATATCCTAATATAATTTATTTTTTTCTTCTATTGTTATTATAATTATTATTTTTAAATATGAGATTTATTTATTATGGCTAATTTTAGGTTAAAAGTTCATTAAACTTTATAGTAAATGATTTTTATTGTAATTTAAGAAAATTTTCCTAAGCTGAGATGGGTAGACTTCTCAATGATTCATATAAGGCCTCAAGAAAAGAGCGGGAAGAAAATTTATCACCCAAAAAGCCTGGATCAACCACGTGATTTACCGCCATTTCAGCTAACAATCAATAGAGGTGGATAAATCACGACAAAGAACAAGCAACCGTATGAGTCATTTTATGCTTGAGTTCGAGCTTGATTAGTTTAGGGTT
>NW_021320781.1:0-258 GCF_001605985.2 Dendrobium catenatum | reverse complement strand
TACTTAATAGATAATAAAGCTCTCTTTCAAACTAAGTCAGTATGAAATTGGCCACTCAAATCAATTTTTACCATCGTCTATAAAGTAAACTTAAACAAAGTAATACATGAGTACAAATAAGAACTATTACTTAGATTAGGTTGACTAATTTTGATGTCTAAATATACCAATATCTATAATATGACTAGGGTTTTGATAGGGCGAGCCGTCAATCCCCTAAACAATCCTTTTGAACACAAGATTTAATGATTTATTCTT
>NW_021320780.1:0-295 GCF_001605985.2 Dendrobium catenatum | reverse complement strand
CCAAGCGGAGGACTTTGGAGAAATTCAGCCAGCAGTACGTTCAAATCCCAAATCTTCCCAATGAGAAACAATGAAATCTGGAATTCACTTGATGATGCTCTTGAAAATAGTTGGCAAGGGAGACGTTCTCTTGTGCAATCCTGTAGAGAAAAGAGCCCAACTCAAAACCTGAAATAAGTTTCAGATTTTGGTGTGTAGAGGGGAGGGAGTTTGGAGAGAAAAAAAAACCAAGAACAAGGGGAATAGGGGAGTTCGGCTAGCAGCAGGGAGGATAGGATAGGAAATGTGAGATGGA
>NW_021320779.1:0-352 GCF_001605985.2 Dendrobium catenatum | reverse complement strand
TTTCCATTAATTAGAATAGAGAATTTCGAATCTCTAAAACATTCCATTATCAGATCAATAAAACCAATTTGGAAGCCGAAGTACACCATAGCCTTTTCCAGTGCTTGCCAACTCATAGAGTCATAGGCTTGTTCCATGTCTATCTTGAAAGAAACCAGCCCTTTCTTAGATTTGGAACTTATGAACTTGTGCATAATTTCTTGAGCCACCAAAATATGATCAGACAAGGATCTCCCTTTCACAAATGCAGCTTGCTCATTCGAAATGAGCTTAGGAATGCAAGAAGACAATCTTTTCATTAACATTTTAGCAACAAACTTATAGACCGAATTACACAAGCTAATTGGTCTAA
>NW_021320778.1:0-945 GCF_001605985.2 Dendrobium catenatum | reverse complement strand
TCTGGATCTGTCAGTGGGGCACCTGTGTGTCAAAGTTATGGACGACGACATTTTGGCCAGTGCTATAGGGTGACTGGTCAGTATTTCAGATGTGGTCAGCCAGGACATCGGATTGCAGAATGTCCACAGGCTGGATTTGATAGACGATCTGAGTTCTGATCTGATACTAGACCTGTTGGTTCAGCAGGAAGACCGAGGACTGTTCCTCCACGCACTATGACTGAAGGATCCTCTGGTAGAGGTGGTGGGTCGAGTTCTGTGGCACGGAGACCACCTACTGGTAGTCAGTGGGAGTCTAGTGGTTCAGTAGCTCCAACTCCAGTTCAGTCTCATGTGTATAGTTTGAGTCAGTAGGAGGCTCGAGATGCTCCGGATGTGGTGATAGGTATGATTTATATTTCTGATCAACCCTGTCGTATTTTGTTTGATTCTAGAGCCAGTCACTCGTTTCTTTTCGAGCGTTGCTTTGATGCTTTGCATCTGGATTCTGTTTTGCTACCGATTTCTCTTTCTGTTATTTTGCCGACTGGAAGCAATTTGATTGCCAGGAAGTTTTGTTTTTGTGAGATTGATATTTCAGGCAAGAAGTGGAAATCGAGTTTGTTTTTGTTACCGATTTCTTCTTACGATGTGATTTTGGGCATGGATTTGCTGAGTCTGTACGAGGCTCAGATTGACTGTTTGAAGAAGCAAGTGAGCTTATTTATGAATGGAGAAAGATGTGTATTCCAAGAATTACGAGGTGTTCTATCCTGTCTGATTTCTGTATTGGAAGTCAGAAGAATGTGAAAGAAGGGTTGCCCGGTATTTTTGGCTTCTGTACGGGATCTGAACCTAGAACCCACTTCTATTTCTGATATACTGGTTGTACGGGAGTTTTCTGATGTATTTCCTGAGGAGTTAGTTGATTTACCTCCGGATAGAGATGTTGAGTTCTCTATTGAT
>NW_021320777.1:0-361 GCF_001605985.2 Dendrobium catenatum | reverse complement strand
GGATCGTCCCGGGACGATCAGAGCAATGCAAAAGACAAAGAGAAGGGGTTTTTATCGTCCGAGAAAATTAATTATCGTCCTGAGAAATCGTCCCAGGACGAAGTGATTTTTTTCAGATCGTCCTGGACGATCGTATGATCGGCCGGGCCAATCTCAAGTTTATTTAATGAAGATCAGCTCGTTTTGAAGAGAGAGAAAATCAGATTTTTATAAATATCATTTGAGGAGAGAGAAAGTCAAGGGCAAAAGAGAAAAAGTGGATTTTTGGGCAACGCCGGTCCGTTTTCGTCCGTCGAGATAGTTCAAGAAATTGGTGTACGCAAAGTAAGGCACATTCCGCCTTTCTCAATTTTCAGAATGG
>NW_021320776.1:0-387 GCF_001605985.2 Dendrobium catenatum | reverse complement strand
ATTCATTATAGATAAAAACAAATATTTTTTTTAAAACTTAATTAAAGCATTTCAAATTTTAAATTTATCAAAATAAAAAATCTTAAAATCTTTCTATAATTTATTGTCTATCTAAGAAAAGAGAATCAATCACATGTTCTCCTTTTTTTGACTACACCAGCTTAGCTTACAATTTTAAGTAAAAAGAATTGTCAAGTAAAATTATGAAATAAGATAGAAGTTAATTTTCTCTTAAAATAAATATTATCAAGATCAAATTTTGATAAGACATAGAACAATATCGATGTTATTAGACTATTTAACAATTAACTACACATATATGTTGAACCAAAAAAGTCATTTATTTAGCGAGTGGATGTCAAAGTAGGGGTGTCAATATTTGACACG
>NW_021320775.1:0-363 GCF_001605985.2 Dendrobium catenatum | reverse complement strand
GTCTCTTCAGTCGAACAGTACTTAGAGGAGAGGGACCGGGTGTTGGAAGAGTTGAAGAAACATCTGGAGAGGGTACAACAAATAATGAAGAAGCGAGCAGATACCCACAGAAGAGACATACAATAGGAAGTGGGGGAGAAAGTGTTTTTAAAGCTAAGACCCTACAGACAGAGATAAGTGGCTAGCAGGAGGAACGAGAAGCTGGCCCCGAGATACTTTGGCCCCTATGAGATCTTGGGGAAGGTTGGAGCAGTAGCGTATCGTCTGAAGTTACCTCCCTATGCTACTATACATCCGGTGTTCCACGTGTCACAGCTGAGGAGAGCCCTCGGGGAGCACGCAATTAGCGCCGTATTACCAACA
>NW_021320774.1:0-337 GCF_001605985.2 Dendrobium catenatum | reverse complement strand
CTCATTAATTCCAAGTTGCCGACAATATCGTCCAGGCTAATATGGACAACGTCCAGGCCGATCAGTACAAATCTCAGAAGATCGCTCAGAGCATTACCCTGAATGCAACCTGGATGATTAAAAATTGGCTTGATCATTCAGGCCGATCTCGCGATCGTCCCAGCCGATTAGTTCAAATCAGAGGAAAATCGTCCAGAGCATCGCCCTGAATTCGAGTTGTCCGATCCCTATCGTCCAGCACATCGCCCTGAATATGTGCTGACTGATATTTATGGTCCATAAGTAACTAAGGTTTTTGAATAGATCGTCCTGGCCGATCCTGCGATCGTCTAGGAAG
>NW_021320773.1:0-249 GCF_001605985.2 Dendrobium catenatum | reverse complement strand
GTAAACTTCTTTACAGCCATCAAAGCATCCAATTCAAAAGCTGAGATATCCAAGTGAACTCTTTTGAAACCAAAGGCAAATAAAGAGCTACCTTTGTTATCTCTAATTACTCCACCAATTCCTTCAGAGTAATTGCTGTCAAGAGAAGCATCCACATTTAGTTTGATCCACTCGGTTGGAGGGGGTTTCCAAGTATTTTGAAACAGCAATTACTGATTAGAAACCCAGTTGACCGAAATTAGATCTTGG
>NW_021320772.1:0-800 GCF_001605985.2 Dendrobium catenatum | reverse complement strand
GGAACTTATTTCGTTAAAACTCCCCTCGCTCAAATAAAAAGAAAAACGGCAGGGAGGCCGGGGCCAAATTTTTGGAGCCCACACTATTGAGTAAACTTGTAATGGGTGAATGAAAGCTTTTGTTGGTATAAGCTTGATCTATGTGGAGTGCCTAGTTCTAGAGTAAAACTATTGTAGTGATGGGTTGGAAGGACAATTGATGAGAAAGAACTTATTTATGAATGATATTTTTTTGTTTTGAGTAAGTGGTAACAAAGTAATATATTTTTTATTGAAAGTGTCATCACATATTATATACATTTTTTTCATTGGGTATGATACAATTTCTACTCTTTTATTTGGAAGAATACTTGATTAAAACACATATAATTGCTCGAGGATCAAGTTTCATTTGTTTTTGGAATGTGTATGAACACAGGTAAAAATGAGGGTCTTTGTGGTGGCAAGTAGGTGGCCATTTTTTCATTCAACTTCTCCATTTTTTATGTGTATATGCACAAGAGGACTTATGCATTACCCTTTTTTTTAAAAGTATGAGGAGAGCGAGAGAATGGTTAAAATTGTCTATGGTATTATCAAATCTAACTTTTCTAATTTTAACACCAAATTGATTCTTGATCATGTTGAAAAATGTGAGAAACATGGTACTTACATCACCTTTGGATTTTAGTAAAAAGATTTATAACACGTGTGCAATCATTGATAAAAAACATAAATCATCGAGCCCCAGATGCCACAAAGATGTTGGATGTAGAGGATGGTCTTGATAGGAAGCGCTTGTATTCACAAGCAACCTATCC